>NW_028250141.1:0-57379 GCF_964263255.1 Lissotriton vulgaris
CCTTGAGACCCTACCGGGTGAGTAGTGTGCTATACAAATGATATATAGATAATAAAATGTTTTATATGTAAATCCATACATGACTAATATTCTTATTTGTCCATCCTCACTATCATCATATTAATGGTTTGCAGAGCGACAATTGTGGGCCCAAGAAAGTTGTTGGGGATATGAAGGTGATGTGGGAAGAGGGTGTGTTCCCTTCTGATGTGGGGAGACACAGCGTGAAAGGGGTGTCTCTCACAGACAGAGCTCTGGTATGTTTTCAGAAATGTCTCGGACAGATGCCAGCTGATGGACTGAATCATAAAATGGCTTCTGAAAGCTCATATAAGGTGACTTATAAACTGTTCGCACCCAGGCTCTGAGAGGGACAACTGCGGCCCATGGGCTTGACTCGCAGAGGCAGAACTATGGGCCGTACACTCACAAAGAAACAGCAGCGTAGTACCTCGCAGACATAGAGGCACAGCAGCGTACTAGGTTCCAAAGGTGGAGAGCTGCGTGCCAACGGACTGGCTTCAAAAGGCATACCTGCAAAGTGGTGATGTTGGGCAGAGGGATCGTGAAAGTGTTATCCTTGTATTGGTGACCTGGAGTGGAAGTTGTGCTGCCTGGCGCTCATCTGTTTCTCCTTTATTGTTAATAAATCGTAAACCTTCACTGCGTCCTTATATACATTACACAGAGCTCCGGTATATTAAATTGCCCCAGGACCTTTCTCTTATATTATATATATATATATATATATATATATATATATATATATATATATATATATATATATATATATATATATATATATATATATATATATTACCTACTGGCGGTCGCCAGTAGGTATATATAGTTAGGATTTTTTCCCTATGGGATTTCTGAAAATTCTATGCCTAATAACGTTTGCGTTTGTGGACGGAATTGGCTGAAATTTTCAGGAAAATGGCACATTTTGTTTCTGAGCAGCTCCTGGAAATTTGGGGGGGGTTCATCAAGGGGGGGCCGTGAAAAAAGGGGGGTCCCAAAACGCCTTTTTCCCATGTTAATTTCCATAGGGCGGTTGGACTCACTTTTAGCCCGAACGGCTGAATGGATTTTCACGAAACTTGGCAAAATTGTAGGGACTGTTAGCTCGATGTGCCTTTGCTAGGTCTCAATATATGTGCTTCAGTGGATTTTGAGAAATTAACGTTTAAATCAAGATATATATCTGTAACAGCGCTCCGGGCAGCGATCCGGTTAGCGAACCTTTCGCGTATCGGAACTTTGCGATGCGAAGCTGATTGGCCCTCCGGTGTCTGTCAACATTCTAAACAGTCCGGAGCGGCCGCCATCTTGTCTCTCGGTAGGATCGAGAGACAAGAGGAGGCCAAAACAAAGGGGGAAATTACCATAAGGGGGCATAGTAGATCCTCGTTGACCCCCTAGTTTTTATGTGGAGGTTTTAAAAGGGCCTAGGAGGGTCCAAAAAAAAAAAATTAAAAATTTTTTTTTGCGTGGTAAGCGCCAAGTTCGCGAACCGGAAAGCGTTCTGGGCAGCGAACTTTATGGATAAAAGAATGAAAGACTTTTCTAATACTGTATGTTAATTATTTGTTGGTTTTGTTGATTTTTTTTTAATATTTTTATTTTTTCAGCAATTTTTTATTGTTGTGATTGTGTTTCAAAATTTAATAACATTTCTTACATTTAACTACTTTATGAATTACATATAAAAATGATTAAAGACTCAAACAATTTTTTAATATTACATATAATTTTATTTTTCGGATTGTTTTTCGAAATTTAATAGAACGTCTAGCATTTCACTGTCTGATATGTGTTCTTGTTCAGTGAACATAAGTTCAAACATTTGACCGTCATCATAATGAAGTAAATGATCCACTGATTCCACACATTGAACTAATTCATGGTCCCGTGATTGATCCATGAAATCAGAGTCTTCATTGTCCTCAATTTCTTTTTGTGTGTTGGTCTCCAGAACAATTTCGAAGGAAACATTCTGCTCACCTTCCATTTTTTTGCTGTAATTTGCATAAAAAATAAATATATAAGTAGAGATAGGGCACTGTTGGGTTTAAGTTCAGACAGGCACTTGTGAGTTTATACCAGAGAAGTAATCTATGGGCACTGTATGGTTTCAGGCGTGAATTAGTACTATTAAAAAGTGCCTGTGAAGAAGCCTAAGTAAATTTATAATTATACCACAGAAACCTAAATCAGTCCATAATTATAATAAAGAAGCCTTTCTCAATGTCTAACTCTTACAGAGGGATAGTGTAAAACTATCTGAAAAAGTTTACCATATTTACTTATAGTGCACAATATACTTCAGTTTTAAAAATAACAACTTACCTTTAGAAACAAGTTGATGTTATTATTGATATTCTAAATGATATATACAACAACAAGTAGTAGTCAAAATGGCTGTGTTTCCTTCTCTCCCTTTATATATATACAGGTATATAACCAATCAAATGTCAGGTAATAAAAGTAGAAAATGAAAGTAACATTTTCATTGGTTGTCAATTCCAACACTTCAGATGTGTTTTGTGAAGTAATTTACCTCACGGTACTTGGAGAGGTCTACAGGCTAAATGGCTAAATGATATTTCAATGAAATTTGTGAGAATGAAAGGGATTGTTATGTAGTATGAGTTAATGTATATTTGGTGAGAGTGTCTCTAGTCGTTTTTCTGTAAATTACTTTCCCACCTTTTTTTTGGACCGCTTTCCGGGAAGCGGCCCGGTTAGCGAACCTTAAGCGTCACGGGAGTCCACCATTTTGTGTATCGGTCGCATTAAGATACAAGATGGAGGGCAAATAATGTTTAGAATGGGTAGAAGGGGTCATGGTAGACTTATCTTGACCCCCTAGGTTTTCTGAGCGTGGCTGAGGAGGCTTATATGTGCCAAAAAAAAAACTTTTTTTTAAAAAATTCCGCGAGGTTAGCTTTCGGTTAGCGAACCGGGTAGCGCTCCGGGGAGCGAATTTTGTGGAAAATTAGTGAAAAAAGTTAGAGAAAAATAATAAAAGTGTGTGATCAGATGAAGGGTAGCTCTGAGAAGAGCTTTTGGGTTTATGGTACATTTAGGTACTTATAAGTAGGTACCAATGCACAGTCTTAAATTCAGAATGAAAATTCTGTTGCCCTCATCTGAGAAGTGAACTCCATCTCCTCTGTAGATATCTTGCATGTAGTAACGTAAGTTATTGTTGTATAGAGAGCCCATTCCATGGTCTCTCATGAAAGCTGACACAGATTTGTTTACATGCTTCCTCGCTTTCTCAATTTGTGGACAAAATTGGTTGGACCACCTCCATTTCTGTCTTTGGCATATATTGGAATATACCAAGGCAGTTTGAGGAAAAAGTGCCATTAATTGCTCAAAGGTGTCCTTTAAAAGCATTTCCAGACCTACCCCTGTCAAAGTGCCCAAATCATTACCTCCACAGTGCACTATTAACAGGTCAGGTTTTGGCAAATGCATAAAGGTTTTCACCAATGGTATCAATTGGTGACATTTTAATCCTCTTTGGCCCAACCACTTAATTTCCACATCTTGTAAATTGAGGTTAGGTAAATTTCTGTTCTCAGCATACCTTTGAGCCCAGTGGATGTAACTATGTCCAACAATCCAGACGTTAAACATGGTGGCTGAAGGTTGTTCTGTAGTCAGATGAAGTGTGGTAATGAAAGGGCAGTTGAAACAGTAGGAGTTTCTAAAGAAAAAAAACTGTGGATTTACAATGCTAATGATTCATTAGCAGTGATTGGTGCATTTCCATTTCTGAAAACAGAAAGTTAGGGTGCATGGATGTGTTCTTTGAAAGATGTAATTTGAATGGTCAAGGAAGAAACATTTAATGAAAGATTGCACTGGATACGCAGGTGCACTGAGAGTTCAGAGTTCAATTGAAACATTGTTGTGTGAATTTGCAAACATGAGAGGTCTTCCAGGAGGTGGTTGCTATGGATACAAGGCAGACAGGGCAGAGGGGGGAAGGGTTTTGATTTGAAAAAAGTGAGGGAAGAGGTATGATTGGCTAATATGAGAGATATGTGAAAAGAATATCTGTATTTCTGTGCTTTCAATAGCTGCAGCCTTTGGAGTGCATCCTTTTTCTTCTGCTGAAGACAATTTGGTGTATTTCTCAGACTGTTTTCAAAACTCAAAAAATATTTGCTAAGGTGAGAAAACATTTATTTAATTTAGATAGAGAATAGTATGATTTAAGGAGAAAATGATGAAGAAAGCTGTGTTTATAAAATGTGGTTTTGTCTCTAGTGATATACTAATAGAATTAGTTTCATAGAGAAATTGTAATTGCATATTTGGTGTAACATTCTGGCATGCAGTAACACAAGTTATTGTGGTACATCGAGCCCATTTTATGGTCTGTTATGTAAGCTGAAACAGAGATGTTGCTTTTAAAATCGATTTAAGAAATCAATTTCATTTCTGGATATGTACTGCTAGAGCTTCATAGGTTGTTTTGAGCCATATTTATAAGGTATTTGAGTGTCTAAGATGTTATGTTTTCCTTTTAAAATGTAAAGTGTTCCTCATGGGGCAAGTGTCTTGTAAATACGCTCCCACTTGTGCTTGGCAAATTTAGATTTTGATTATGGGAGTTACCTAGCCATGTTAATAGTGTCCCAAAAATGGTGCTAGTGAATTGCAGAAAACACTTTCATGTGTCTCAAGGACATTTTTAGTCATTTCTCCATGAATGCAGGTATACAATTGATTTATTTGCTGTGTTTAAAAACGAATTTTGAAATCAATTACATTTCAGGATATGTACTGTTAGAGCTTCATAGGTTGTTTGGGGTCATATTTAGAAGGCATTTTAGTGTCTTTGATGTTATTTTTCCCTTTTTAAATGGAAAGCGTTCCTCATGGGGCCCTGAGCAGTTCTTAGCCATGTTATTTAATAGGAAGTGGATAACATGGCTAAGAGCATTTGCTGGAAAGTGCATGAATATTGCTGACTTTTCTGCGATGTTATTTTTCCCTTTTTAAATGGAAAGTGTTCCTCTTGGGGCAAGTGTCTTGTAAATACGCTCCCACTTGCGCTTGGCAAATTTAGATTTTGATTATGGGAGTTACGTAGCCATGTTAATAGTGTCCCAAAAATGGTGCTAGGGCATTCCAGAAAACACTTTCATGTGTCTCAAGGACATTTTTAGTCATTTCTCCATGAATGCAGGTATACAATTGATTTATTTGCTGTGTTTAAAAACGAATTTTGAAATCAATTACATTTCAGGATATGTACTGTTAGAGCTTCATAGGTTGTTTGGGGTCATATTTAGAAGGCATTTTAGTGTCTTTGATGTTATTTTTCCCTTTTTAAATGGAAAGCGTTCCTCATGGGGCCCTGAGCAGTTCTTAGCCATGTTATTTAATAGGAAGTGGATAACATGGCTAAGAGCATTTGCTGGAAAGTGCATGAATATTGCTGACTTTTCTGCGATGTTATTTTTCCCTTTTTAAATGGAAAGTGTTCCTCTTGGGGCAAGTGTCTTGTAAATACGCTCCCACTTGCGCTTGGCAAATTTAGATTTTGATTATGGGAGTTACGTAGCCATGTTAATAGTGTCCCAAAAATGGTGCTAGGGCATTCCAGAAAACACTTTCATGTGTCTCAAGGACATTTTTAGTCATTTCTCCATGAATGCAGGTATACAATTGATTTATATGCTGTGTTTAAAAACGAATTTTGAAATCAATTACATTTCAGGATATGTTCTGTTAGAGCTTCATAGGTTGTTTGGGGTCATATTTAGAAGGCATTTTAGTGTCTTTGATGTTATTTTTCCCTTTTTAAATGGAAAGCGTTCCTCATGGGGCCCTGAGCACTTCTTAGCCATGTTATCCAATGGGAGGTGGATAACATGGCTAAGAGCATTTGCTTCAAAGGTTGTTTGGGGTTATACACCATTTTTGGGAAATTATTAACATGCCTATCTAACTCCCATAATCAAAATCTAAATTTGCCAACCGCAGGTGGGAGCATATTTACAATAAATTTGCACCAGGAAGAACGAAAAATAGCATACTAGATACTCAAATGCCTTATAAATATGACCCAAAACATCTTATGAAGCACTAGTAGTGCATATTTCCAGAAATGTATTGGTTTTCATTTAATGATTTACTTCATTGGTAGGCCTTCACATGTTTTTTTATTTTGATATTTTTCAGTGAAAATCTTATCTGCAACCATGTGTTGGCCTCACCTCAAATAAACAAAACAGGTGATGGACTGAATGTGGATCAATGACACACATTTACCCCAGTCTAAAGATCAGGGCCTAAACAAATCTTTAGATAGGCTACATCTTATCGTCATCCTGAATTAATGATTTAAAATATTAGGGAGTGATTTATGAGTGTTGTATGCCTTTTTTGCACCATTGAGTGTCATTTTTGTGATGCAGTGCTGGTGGAAAACATTTGCTATGTTAAATAATTAGTACGGCATTAAGTTTTAGATGACTGTTATTTATTTACTGTTTGGTAATAGTGGTTAATAACATTTTATATTATATTTTTCCACAGATTCAACTGCAGATTCTTTCATAGTTTGGAAAATGCCTTCCAAAAGTCGAATACGAAAGGCTAGAAAACGTCAAAGACAGCAGGATGATGTTTTATTGCAGCAGTCCTCTTCCCCAAATACTTGTCAAAACACCAAGAAAGGTCCGGGTAAGAGCACGAAATCATTCTTAAGAAATATTTGTCATAAAAAAAGTATTTCTCCAAAAAATGTTTCAGTCCTCAAAAAGAAAAGCAATTTAAATGGAAAGGAGAGACCCATCAAAAATGTTACTGGTAGAGGAAGAGATAACTCTGTGCATGATAGTAGAAGGAAACAACAGTTTAGGGACATTCGACATCGAATGTTCCGTAATAGGATAATAGTTAATTTATTGAAAAATATTAAAAAAAAAGGCCAACAGAAAGCGGCTTTTTTTAAGAAGAAGAAAAATGTAGAGAAAATTATTGATCATGCTTTTGAAATTAAGCGAAAGTTGTTTATTTTGGTAATCAATAGAATTAGGAAACTAAGCAAGGTAATTTCTGATTTCAAAACTAAAAGTAGATGGAAGAGAGTAGTAAATCGTACTAACTTTTGTGAAGTTTTTTCCGGAGAATGGATGCATAGTTCTAGTTGTGAGGCATTTTTTAATGAGGAGAGTTATTTTCAGGATAATGATTTGGTGTTTGCAGTTGACACCAGTGGTCGAGCTTATGAAGTGAAGGATGGTTGTCCAGTTGAAAAAGAACAACTTGTGACAACAGAGGCAGAAGAGGCGCTAAGTGATGAGGTTTTAGGAAGACGTCCTAAGGGTCCTGTGTACATTTGGAAGTGTAGTTCTATTTGCAGTGTGCGACAGGTTTCCATCAATTTGCTTTGTGATTTTATACGGACATTTAATAAGAAAAGTTTGAAGCAGAAAATGAAGTTGTTGCAAGATTTAGATCCTTGCAGAGTGAGACAAATGACAGGTTTGCGTGGTCATTCACTGGCTTGTCTTTCCAGGAGAGTATGCCAGAGTGTTTTTCATCATTTCAGGATGCTAGCAGTGCATCATAATAAAGTGAGAAAATTAGTGAGAATGTTGTATTATGCTAAGAGTCCAGCAATTATGCTTAAACAATTATGTGCTGCTCTTTTGCATGGTTCTGAAATAGATGTGAAGAATATTTGTGAAGAAATTGAGTTTTGTTACTTTGGTAGTAAAGATGAGAATGTTCAAATTGACCCTGAAGTAGAGGGTAATGTTGAAGATAATGTACAGGTGTCCAGTACAGATAATTTTCAGAAGGAAATTGCCACGTTTCAGATGAAATCAAGTGAGAGGCCTAATTTCACTTGTGTATGTTGTCGACGCACTTATTATAAGAATCAGACTAAGGTAGTGGATTTATATGCAAAAAGTGAAAGGGAAAATAATAGTGAATGGAAGGATTTTGCCACATACTTGATGGTAGAAAATTCTTTTGATTTGGGATCGGATCAACGTGTGTGTACTTATTGTTGTAATAAATTAAACCAAAACCAGATGCCTGCTAGGGCAGTTCATAATAATCTGGAATTGGTTGAGATTCCTTCTGAATTGAAGGATTTAAATACTTATGAATCTATTTTGATTCAAAGTATCCATCCCTTTCAGGCTATTGTAAGAATGGAGCCAAAGACAGGGAAGTTGCCTCCAGCAGATTTACAGAGAGGATTAAAGGGAAGAGTTGTTTATTTGCCTCTAGATTTGAAGAAAAACATTAACACAATTGGAATAGAAAAAGTGGAAGAGGAACCTCTGGTTATCTTGGTTAATGGGGTTCCGACAAAGAATAAGAAAATATGGCAAGATTTAGTGGATGTTAGGAAAGTCAAAAAGGCAACAGTGTATTTGAAGAAAAATAATAAGTACTATAAGAATGTATATGTTGCAGAAGAGGAAGTAAGTGATGAAGAGGATAGCGATTTGTGTGCTGGCCAAATTGAGAAAGTAGAGGCCTCTAAAAGTGAAGAAATATATGAACATTATAGTGTTCATCCTTTGCATTCCAAGGAAGTCATGGGGAATGCTATTGAGTTGTTTCAAATGAAACAAGCCAAAGGGAGTCCCATTAGTGTTTGGGAGGAAAGTTTGGAAGCTCGGTGTTTCCCACAGCTATTTCCCACAGGTCAAGGAGGAAGATATGATGAGCGACCTCATCAAATTCCTGCGTCTGAATACCGGACTTTACGATTGTATGCAGCAGATCCTAGGTTTCGGCAATGCATTCCCTATTTGTTTCATCTCCTGTTTGAAAGCGATCTGTCTGGACTGTCATATGCAGTGAACCACATCTTAAAAAGTGGTATACAGATGCGAAACATCTCGGCAAGTGACTTTATGCATAAAGTCAATGTCCAAGACAGTATTTTGGATTCTCACTTAATTAATCTCATGGCGTGTCAGCGTGGTACTAATGAGTACTGGTACCGTCGTCATGGTGATTTAAAATGTATGCTGAGGAACTTAGGAACTCCAACATGGTTCCTCACTCTGAGCTGTGCCGAGTATGGCTGGGAAGACTTACTTGAATTTTTACGAGAGGCAAATGGTAACATTGAAAACATCGAATTCAAGACACCCGGAGAACTGTGCTCTTTGGATCCAGTCAATGTATGCAGGTACTTCAATCATAGATTTGAAGCTATGATGTCTTTCATCACAAATAAAAAGAATCCACCTCTTGGACAGGTGTTGGATTTCTTTTGGAGAAAGGAGTACCAAGCAAGAGGTGCCCCTCATATACATATGTTGTTGTGGATCAAGGATGCACCTAAATTTGGAACAGATCCGGATGAGTTAGTGATGAATTTCATCGAACAGTATTCTACGTGTGCTGTTCCAAACGCAACGGATAAGAAAAGTCTAAGAGAACAAGTTCTACGTTTCCAAAGCCATCGTTGTGGAAAGTACTGTCGTCGTAAATTCAGAAACAAGGACAAGTTCTACACCAAATGTCGTTTCAACTTTCCACGACCGGTGATTTCTAAAGGAAGAGTGAACAGTTTGATGTCTTCGCTAAGACATAATGTGACGAGGAAATCACCCAAGAATACATACAATTTGAAAAGGAACGAAGAGTCCAAGTACATCAATGACTACAACCCAGTGATTTTGTCCATGTGGAATGCTAACATGGATATACAGTTTGTGGCTGACAACTGTATGGCTGTGGCTCGGTATGTGACATCTTACATCACCAAAAAAGAAAAGACCGAACTGAAGGATATGTGGGAGGACATTTCTCATGAAAAGAGCCTCAGCAAGAAGTTGTACAGTTTCAGTCTGAAGATGTTGTCGCATCGAGAAATCGGAGCTTACGAATGTTCTGACCGGTTGTCTTCAGCAAGTCTCTATGCCAAATCCAGGAGTCTCGTTTGGGCGAGTCTTGGTCTTGCAGCAACGCGAAATCGAGTTCTAAAACCTGTCCGGGAAATTGAGTATTTGGCAGAAAAGGAACCAAACAGTACCGACATTTTGAAGACCAACATGTTGGATACATATTATCCAAATCGAAGCAGTCACCTTGAGAATGTTTGTCTATATGAGGTTCTCCAAAATTATATATTCAAGAGGAACATCAAAGAAGATATTGAGAAAGGAGTGTATGCTGTAATTGGAAGTGAGGGATGCCTGGTCAAGCAAAGAAAATGCCAATTAGTAAACCATCGAAAATTGAGTGGTGAATCTCCAGAAAAAAAGGAGTTTTTTTATTTAGCACTTTTGCAACTTTTCAAGCCTTGGCGTGCAGAAGAGGAACTGCTTGGAGATTTCCTCTGTTACGAAGACTCTTTCAATGCAGCCAAGGAGTCCATAGAATGTCCTGCTTTTTCTAAATATCAAGAAATGCTAACTTTGGAAATTGAGCAGGAAGCAACGATTGCAGCCGAGATTGCCAGAGACAGTTCTCAGGACAGTCAGAGTTCTGTTTCATTGAGTCAAGATCCACTTGGAGGACCTATTGTCGAAAATGAAGCTGCCACTGCTATGAATGAAGTGGAAAGAGCCATGGCACATGCTCAGGAGGATTCAGTTAAGTTAGAAGACTTGGAAAAACAACTCAACGTTGAGCAGAGGAAAATATATGATGAAGTTACCACGGAAATTGAGCACGGATTAAGTCATGAGAAGAACAAGTGCTCATGTACATCGTTGAAGCCTGTCCGACTGTACGTGAGTGGAGAAGCGGGAACTGGAAAAAGTTTCCTCATTAAAGCAATCTCTTGTTATTTGCAGGAAAGGACTGAGTCATCGCTGTCTTGTGTTGTCACCGCTCCTACTGGACTGGCAGCACATAACATTAAAGGTATTACTTTGCATCGTCTACTGATGCTGCCGGTGGAGCATGACAACAAATTACAATACAACAAGTTATCTGGAGATGCTTGCTGTGAAGTTTCAAGAGTCTTGAGGAAAATGAAACTACTTATCATTGACGAAGTAAGCATGGTTTCCAATGTCATGCTTGCCTTTGTGCATTTGAGAATGCAAGAAGTACTTAAAACTGAATATGATGTGTTATTTGGTGGGAAACACATCATTGTTTTCGGAGATCTTCTGCAGCTGACACCAGTAAAAGGTCAACCTGTGTTCAAAATACTCACGCATGAAGATACCAGGAAGTGCCTAGGGAGCATTGGCAACGTCAATATATGGTTAAATTATGCAGAACTGCATCAAAATATGCGTCAGGCAAAGGATGAAGATTACAAGAATATTCTACAAGATATTAGAATTGGAAAAGTGACCGAGCATGGGAAAGAAGCTTTAAATGCACGATTACTGTCAAATTTATATCCCAAACAAGAGATTGTGCCTGAGAATATTTTTCAGAAAATTACTGAGAAGAAATCCGGGATATGTCTCATGCCAACTCTTGCAGAATGTGCCATCTTCAACAACAAAATGTTGAATTTAGAAAAGCAAGAGATTGTGAAACTTGAAGCTATCGACAAATTGGAGCATATGGGATCAACAATTATTTTGTCAGACAATTTGAAATCAAAATTGGATTCATTAGAGAAGACTATATCTAAAACAGCGGGTTTTGAAAAGACTTTGAATGTGTGTTTAAATTGCCGAATTATTTTGAGAAGGAATTTACATGTAGAAAGAGGTCTGGTAAATGGATCAATGGGTAATGTTGTTGATTTTGAGAAATACAGAAATAGAGATGGAATAGAATTTTTAAAAATTAAATTTGATGGCATTGAGGAAGTACAGCAAATTGGTCGTTGTTCTGCTAGGTTTTTGCTTGTTAAAGATTTATATGTTTGCCGTAAACAGTTTCCTGTTTGCTTGGCATATGCGGTGACAATCCATAAATCGCAAGGTTTAAGTGTAGACTGTGCATTGGTGAATATTGGCAGTTCTGTGTTCAAGGAGGGTATGGCATATGTGGCATTGTCACGAGTTAGAACTTTATCGGGATTGTACTTGATTGACTGTGATGTCACAAACATTTGTGCGGATCTAGATTGTGTTAAGGAATACAATAGGTTAAGAAGAGAGTATGCGCCACATTTGCCTCAATATCCTTTGTTTGAGAAACGTGTGGTAGGCCGCAAACGTAGAAATAGCAGTAATAGTAGGGAGGTTGTTGCAAAAAGACTAAAAGTCAATGAACCGAAAATTGTTAGCAGAAAGAAAGTGGATTCTGTTGAAGATGTTGTCGGTTTTCAATTTGAAAACAGTTCTGGTGTCAACTGCTATGCAAATGTAGTGGTTAATGTTCTCTTTTCACTAGAGAGTTTAAAAGAACAGATTCTGTTGAATTCTGAACAAATTTTATGCTGTTTGTTGAATTCTGTTTTCGAGAAATGTAGCACTGATCGAACAAAAGTAAAAAAGGGGGTCTGAACTTCGTTATCTGTTAGATGAATGTTCAGGTCAAACAGACTTCTCTGAAAATAATCAGCAAGATTGTCAGGAGTTTTTAATGTATATGCTTGATATATTGCAAGTTGAGGGTGTAGATGTAGATCACCTGTTTCGGCTTTCTTATCAATGGCAGCATGACTGCGAGAACTGTATGGTATCAAGTACTACTAGTGTAGACTCAGAAAGATTTATATATTTAACTTTGCCAGACAGTAAATCAGTCTCCTTTAATAAGCTAGTAAATGCAGCGGATCACAACATGGAGTGTAGCCAATGTAAATGTGATATGATGTCAACATTATTTATACGTAGATATGGCCAGTATGTCATTTTAATGATCCAACGTTGTAGGCCTGATGGATCAAAATTGTCAACTTTAATAAAAAAATTTGTGGCTTCTCAGGTGTCAATATCAGGGAGGACTTTTGTTACTGTAGCAATTATCTATCACGATGGTCCATCAACAACATCAGGACATTATACAGCTTACTTAAAGTCTGGAAACGGCTGGTCATTCTGTAATGATTCCGTTGTAACGTTCAAAAAAAAATTGCCGTTTGACCTTAAAAATTCTTACCTGGTGTTTTTAAAACCAAAATTTTAAGTAGAGGGAATGTAAGTCTGCAATGCTGTCTAGATTAAAAATCCAACTATATAAACCTAATGCAAGTAAGTCTGCTTCATAGTAAGCAGTATCAGTGTCATAGGAAAAGGAGAACATGAGTGACAAAGAAGAGTAAGTTATTAGTAGTCCAGGATTGTGAAAATAATCTCAAATATTTTATTTTTGAAAGTTGCGAAAATAGAAAATGTCGGGATTTGATTGGAAGAATAACAAGACTTGCGAATCGCGGCAACATGATTTGGCCTAGTGGAAACATGTGATATAATGAGAGAAGTCTTTTTTTCTATGTAACATATTTTACGTATCGATGGAGGTTTTCTTTCAGAATGTGGCGGGCTGAAAATATTTGTAGCACAACAGAGTGGATGCTGTTCATAGGAGATCGTTCGACGTCATTGAAAGTAAGTTAATTTAAAGGAGTTTTGAAATCAGATTTCGAAGGTTGTATGGGTTTTTTAAACACAGTCATTTTGATTGTGTTTTTTTTTCCCGCTGTTACATGATGAATACCTTCAAGTCACTGATTTAAGTGAAATTTGATACATTCTGAGAACAGCAAAAATAAACCATTTAACATGTATAATTAATGTTATGCTTTTTGTCCTTATGATATACATTTAGAAATGTGTGGTACATATGGGTAAGCTGAGTTCTGTAAATATCAATTTTAATGCTTAGAGTGCTGTACTTCTGGGTAGTGTTTTTTTTTTTTTAAAAAAAGAGGCCTCACCTCAAAGAAAGCTCTTGAAAGCACACATCTTATTTGCATCCTAAAACAATCATTTACAATGTTAGACACAATTTTATTATGGCTTTATATCTTTTTTGCGCTGCTATTGCATCACTATTGTGAGACATTAGCAGTGCAAGAAAAACATCATGTTCCAAAATAGGCCTCAGTTCAGCAACATCAAGATACAGTTTCTTTCGAATATATATCTTTAGGATTGTGTAGGGGACGTAGAGAAGCAGAGACTTCTGTAAATGTCAAAGTTGTTGAAAAACTGTTTGTTTTTGAACCTTTTCCCTTGTCTTTTCTAATTTTTAAATACATGTTTTAATATTTTTTGAAATGTTTGTTCTTTGTTTTACAGATTGAAAGTATGAAAAAATATTTAAAAAAGGTAACAAGAATTATAAGGTAAATGTTTTCCACTCTTTTTACCCGCAATGCACTGCTGATGATGTCATTGACACTATCTCTCATTTACTCTCTCTAGCTGTCTTTCTTTTTACATTATTCTCTGTTTACTTCCCTTATACTAACTCTTCTTTTTTTTTAAAAAATATTTTTTTAGTTCGCTTAAAGTTCGCGAACCGGTCAGCGAACTTGAAGCGAACCAAAAGAAATAGAGCTTGCCAGAGTGATAAACATTCTAGCAATTTTGTTTGAAAGGGGAGGTAGTTCTGAAAAGAACTGTTTTTTTTTGTTTTTGTTGTTTTATATTTTTTTTTTATTTTTTGAACATTTTTTGATTTTTTTGTATTTTTAGAACTGTTTTATGTTTTTTTTGTGTTTTTTATGGAGGGGAGACAACAAAAAACAGGCTTTCAAAACGGCTCAACTGGAGCAAAAAAAAAAAATTACTTTTTGGGTGCATTAGGGCATTTATGATTTTCAAATGCAATGTTCATCAGGTTGACACTCATGTTGCCATATGACAGCATAGCACCACAGTAAATACAAGATAACTTCATATGCTGGAAGTTGGGTTGGATGTTTGGCACAGTCTCTTGTGCCTCTCTTCCCGTCAAAGACAATGTGGATGTAGATCTTGCCACAGGAGTTGCCGTCGGATTGTCTTCAAGATCCCTTAACTCAGCCCGGCTGTAGTTCAAGGGATGCCACCTGCTCATGTGACGATGCATTGTATAGTTCCCCATACTGTACTTCTTTTCTGTGCCTCTCGACAATCTGTAATCACAGATGAGGCAGGTGGCATATTTTGCATTCACTTTCTTTGATCCAGGAGGGATGGTGAAAAACTGCCAGATGAAACTGGTTTTTCGTTTAGAAACCCGGGGCAACTCTTTGACAAATTGTTGTTCCTCTCTCTCCTCTTCTTCTTCTTCCTCATCTTCCTCCTCTCTGTTAGTCATAATTTGACTAGGTGGTCCTCTCTTCTTATGAGGAGGTGGAGGTGGTGGTGGGGGTGCACCAGCTGCAGCAAGAATGGAAGCCATTGTGGAACTTCAGATAAATGGTCTTTCTCTCACCAAGATGAAAGTCAGAGTGAGGAAATAAGGAGGGGTTTACATGATTTGGGGAAAACAAAAGTTCTGAGCCAATGAAAAGTGTTATTTTTAGGTCACATGACCTAGTCATACATCATTTGGAAACCAAAAGTGAAATGAACCAATGAGGAGTTTGATAAACAAGTCACATGACCTGTTCCGCTTACGTTACGCGGCGCGCGCCGCGTCCCAGATCGCTTCCGGTTCGCGGTCCGGAGCACTTCCGGGAGCGCTAACGCGACGCGTCATTAGACGCATTACGCGATAACGTGATACGTCGCGCTTCCGCGACGCGTCACTGTTCCGCTAACGTAACGTTGACCGGTTCGCGGACTAGATCGCGGCATCAAGATGAGCTAACGGAAAGCTTCCCGGTTCGCGAACTAGAAGCGAAGAAAAAAATATTTAAAAAAAATTATCAATAAATATCTAAATATATTTTGGGATTTAAAGAATAATACATTTTACAGCTACAAATGTTAGCTTTTAAAAAACCAATGAAATTCACTGAAAAAACCATAGGTTATAGACCATATATAGTTAGAAATTTGCATTTAAAAAACCATTGAAATTCAATGAAAAAACCATAGGTTATAGACCATATATAGTTAGGAATTCGCATTTACAAAACCATATTTTACTCGCACAAAACCATTGAAATTCCATATATAGTTAGTTGCACTAACTATATATCGCGCACCCGCAATCCACTGCTGATGATGTCACATATTACATCATTCATGACATGGTCAGTGACATCACTGATGACATCACTGATGACATCTCAAATGACATCACTGATGACATCTCAAATGACATCACTGATGAAATCACTGATGACATCTCATTTTACATTACTGATCACATCACTGATGATATCATTCATGTGATAATACGATGAACCTCTTCAGACTCTAATATAACCTTAGATACAATCAGTGTAAACAGACACTCACAGACTGTCACTCATCCATGGAGTTACTCACACACCTAGTCAGTCATGCAAAGAATCAATCACACCTCCATTTCCTCAACTATACAGTTATACAAACTTTACTTATTCAAACATATACTAACACATATTTACTCTCTTATACAATCCCTGATACAAGTTCACAATGATCCACACAGCCACTCACACATTCACTGGCTCTTATGCACAGTTATTTATATATGTCAACTCTCACATGTACTGTGTTTTACATATGTACTTACTTTGACATGTAGCACTGAGATATCCATTCACTCACCAATACACTCATGCACACAGTCAACCGCCCATACAGCTGTTTCCACATGCACTTTTGAAACCATACATCTAGTGAATCAACTGCTCACACATCTATGGACAGAGTCATACACCTCCCAGCCACCCACACACACACTCAGTCTCCCATAGAAATACCTGGGCTACCAATCAATAACCCATATAGTTACTCATATAGGTACTTATCAACACATGCAGCAGTTTACAGAACAACAGACATAATAATGCACAAATTAAGACAGTTTAGTCACTAACCCATGCACTCAGTGAGACATATTTAATCACTCACTCATACAGTCAGTCATGCACCTACTAAATCCTTCATCCAGACACTTATACATCCACTCATTCTTCAATATGTAAGACATATTTACACTTTACAGAAACATACAGTCACTGGATGTTGTCATCAGTGATGTCATCAGTGATGTCACTGACCATGTCATGAATGATGTAATATGTGACATCATCAGCAGTGGATTGCGGGTGCGCGATATATAGTTAGTGCAACTAACTATATATGGAATTTCAATGGTTTTGTGCGAGTAAAATATGGTTTTGTAAATGCGAATTCCTAACTATATATGGTCTATAACCTATGGTTTTTTCATTGAATATATATATATATATATATATATATATATATATATATATATATATATATATATATATATATTACCTATAGGTATATATAGTTAGGATTTTTTCTCTATGGGACTTTTGAAAATTCTATGTCTAATAACTTTGGCGTTTGTTGACGGAATCGGCTGATTTTGTTTCTGAGCAGCCCTTGAAAATTTGGGGGGGTTTCGTCAAGGGGGGCTGAGAAAAAAGGGGGATCCCAAAACGCATTTTTCCCATTCATTTTTCCATAGGGCGTTTGGCCTCACTTTTAGCTCGAACGGCTGAATGGATTTGCACGAAACTTGGCAAAATTGTAGGGACTGTTAGGCCGATGTGCCTTTGCTGGGTCTCAATATATGTGCTCCAGTGGATTTTGAGAAATTAACGTTTTAAAAAACAGATATATCTGTGACAGCGTCCCGGATAGCGCTCCGGTTCGCGAACTTTTCGCGTAACAGAACTTTGCGAAGCGAAGCTGATTGGCTCTCCGGTGTCTGTCAACATTCTAAACAGTCCGGAGCGGCCGCCATCTTGTCTCTCGGTAGGATCGAGAGACAAGAGGAGGAGAAAAACGAAGGGGGAATTTAATGAAAGGGGGCAAGGTAGACCCTTCTTGACCCTCTCGGAATGATGTTGGGGTTATTAAAGGGTCCCGTGGGGCAAATAAAAAAATTTTGATTTTTTGCGGTAGAAGCGCTTTCCGGTTCGCGAACCGGGTAGCGAACCGGGACTCGAAACGGGAATTCGCCATTTTGTGTTTCGTTTTAATTAAATTACAAGATGGAGGAAAAACAATGTGAGAAATGGGTATAAGGGGGTACGGGAGACGTATCCTGACCCCCTATGTTTTCTGAGGGTGGCTGAGGATGCTCATATATGTTGATACTTGTCTTCCAGCGGCTGCACGTGACGTCTGTTAACGTTCGATTCGAAGGAAATCAGGAAGTGTTGACCGCCATTTTGACACTGCGAGTAAATATTTTGTTAAAAATATTTGTTATAAATTAATCCGTATTGATAAACATTGTCTGCGCCATCTTGCTTTTTTTCCAATGCCACACTTTTGTCGTGCACGGCAGCCATTTTAGATGCCTTGACCAGACCCACTCTCTGCACGCCGCCGATCCTCAGCATGGCTCCCCACCCTCGCAAGCATCTCCCCTACGCACTGGTCACCCCCGCTCTCTCTCTTATGCATGGGCCATAAACCTCCCCCCATCTGCGCTGCTCTTCCCTGAGAATCACACCCTGTGCCCGCCCGACACCTCCCTTTCACCCTATTCACTACCGCACCCTCTGACACTCCTCTTCCTTTGTGTCTGATTGTCCCGGCCGGTCCCAGGGTATCACCTAGCCCTGCGGATGTAGTTTATGGCCTCAACTGTAAAGAATCACCCCTCTTCAAAGGAGTTACAGTAGATCAAGGCCCCCACCCCATGAGATCCGTCACACCACACGCGTTCCTACTATCTGATAACGATCCTGTATTGTGATTGGGGAGGGGATTCTCACTGTGAGGGTGTGTGGGACCGAGCCTGAAGCGGAAGATTCCAGGGATGCCTTTTTGTACATCAAAGTCTTCACAATTATGTGTCACATTAAAAATATATAGCACTCCAACAAAGTAGTAGGATTATAACACTTTAATAACTTATAAATATATACAACTCACCAAAAACAGTAAACACGTTAAAAAAAAAAATTTAAACAAAGGAACAATGGGCTGCTGTGAGATGGCGTCAGTAGCGGTCTGTTGTGCGAATAGTCCGAAGGCAGCACAACGCGCTCAGATCTGGACGGCACCCAGGCTATGTCCTTTACTTGCCACACTGGTCTTGGCATCCTACAATGCTGCTCCAAAAAATGGCGTGGGGTGCCCCCGGGGGGGGGGGGGGAAACTGCGTGAACGGGCCTCCCCAGGTGGAGGCTCGTCTGCTGTAGTGGGGCGCCCCTTTACCGTTTCAGTTGCCATTCAGCGGTTTTCCGCCCGCTTTTGCTGCACCGTGCCTCATCCGCCATTCAGCTGTTTACCGCCCGCTCTTGCGGCTACAGCGTCTCGTCCACCATCCAGTTGAGTTGCGCCCGCTCTTGCGGCTACAGCATCTCGCCCACCATCCAGTTGAATTGCGCCCACTCTTGTGGTGCAGCGATAGGCGGCTGCCACAGGACTCTTAAAATGGCGGCCGGCTCTTCGGATTTGGGCCTGGTCCACTAAAATGTCCCTGGGACACATTTGAACTCGGACATTTGCCTGCTAGGGCTTGGGCCCCATTCTCGAAAGCGTCCCCTCAGCCTTGAAGATTCTACATAACTCATCGGGGCCCCCGACTCCCGCAGGCTTCCGGTGGTGAGCGGCTGCCATGATTGCTTGCGGAATGGCCACGACGGAGCTACGAGATGGTGGTGCTCTCATGCTGACGCCAGCTTCAGTCTGAAACATCCAGAAACACTGTAGACTATAATTTCGATGACTTCCGGTGGAGCCCCAACGTGACCCGGTAGGGAAGAACTTGCCCTCCCCTTTTTTGACTGATGGTTCTTGTTGCCTGTCCCCTCTGTTGTCATCTAATTGAACCTTTTTGGATTGCCGAGTGAGAAAAAAAAAGGTGGGGCTTTCATCGTTTGGGAAAAAAAAATGTTTCAATCCAATGAAAAGTGTTATTTTTAGGTCATATGATCGAGCATTTCATCATTAGGAAACCAAAAGCAAAATGAACCAATGAAAAGTTTTATAAACAAGTCACATGACCTGTTATGCGGCTTTGGGCTATAAAAAGCCTACAAAATCCGTTGGCCTGTGAGGCGGCATCAGTAGCGGACCGATGTGCGAATAGGCCGACACAGCACAACGCGTCGAGATCCGGATGGCACCGAGGTGGTGTCCAGCAAGTTGCCGCACTGGTGTGGCTATCCTACAATGCTGCGCCGAAAGACGGCGTGGGGTGACCGGGGGAGGCGAGGCGGCGCAAACGGCCCTCTCCCGCCTCCCCAGGTGGAGGCACCTCATCTGCAGTGGGGCGCCCCTTACCATTTCACTCGCCGTTCACCAGAGTTGTGCCCGCTCTTGCGGCACAGTGCATCACCCTCCATCCAGCTGAGTTTCGCCCGCTCTTGCGGTACAGTGACCAACCCGCCATCCAGCTGATTTTCGCCCACTCTTGCGGTACAGTGACTCGAACGCGCCGAGATCCGGATGGCACCGAGGTGGTGTCCAGCAAGTTTCACTGGTGTGGCCATCCTACAATGCTGCGGCGAAAGTCGGCGTGTGGTGCCCGGGGGGGGGGGAGGCGGCGCAAACGGGCCTCTCTCGCCTCCCCAGGTGGAGGCACCTCATCTGCAGTGGGGCGCCTCTTAGCGTTTCACTCGCCTTCCAGCTGAGTTCCGCCCGCTCTTGCGGCACAGTGCCTCACCCCCCATCCAGCTGAGTTCCGCCCACTCTTGCGGTACAGTGACTCACCCGCCATCTAGCTGAATTGCGGTTACTCTTGTGGTGCAGCGATAGCCGGCTGCAACAGGACTCTCAAAATGGTGGCCAACTCTTTGGATTTGGGCCTGGTCCACTAAAATGGCCCTGGGACACCTTGGAACTCGGACGCTTGCCTGCTAGGGCATGGGCCCCATTTACGAAAGCGTCCCCTCTTTTGACTGATTGTTCTTGTTGCCTATTTCTTCTGTTGTCATTTAATGGAACCTTTTTGGACTGACGGAAGGTGTTCTGGTCCGACCGCTGGTTGGTAGAGACATTTTGACTATATCCTGGACCTGCCCGGCCTCGCACAAAATGGCGCCGGTATAAATGGGACTCGTAACTCCTTGTTGTGTACTGGTTGCCCAACCTTGATATCACGAGATACGTATGCAGTTTTGAAACACATGGCGGGCGGGGACGAGAATTGATTGAACATTTGGACATCCCTATTGATATTAAGTTCTGATGTGTTATTGATTACTGTACTATTGAAAGT
Source organism: Lissotriton vulgaris (assembly GCF_964263255.1). NCBI lineage: Eukaryota > Metazoa > Chordata > Amphibia > Caudata > Salamandridae > Lissotriton > Lissotriton vulgaris. Next base: position 21,169 of record NW_028250141.1, read on the forward strand.
TCGAATTAACGTCACCCATGATACTTGCCCGCAAATGTATATCTAGATAATGTTATTGTAACTGGCCCTGTCGTACTTTAATTATAAAATGTACGTCCACCGATTCCGCAACTGTTAGACACCTTAGTTCTTGCAACCTAATGGCCCGCTCGTTACGTTCTTCTACAGTGTAAATGTCCCCTCATCATATACGATTCCAGTTTGCTCCGTGGCCGGCCCACGTGGTTATAGGCCCGTATTTGTATACTGACATTTTCACAATAAAGGTTTTTAAAACAAAACATGGTAGTAGTACCTTTTTTGGTATAGTTTTGAATAATAGCCAGTGTTTTCGAATGAGTAAAAGGCAAGTGACATAAAGCAGCCCGATTACATGACGGTTAAAAGTTATAATACGCAGGAACGCAGTAAAGATAAATGGTCAAGGGCTGTTGTGTTTTCCACTCCTGCAACATAAAGTGATTGATAAGAATCCGATATTCATGCCTATCAGCGACTAAGACAGCAGGCCGAGCCTCTTTTGCTCAACGGCTCCCTCGTGGGACGAAGAAACGCCCTTTTTCTCGAAATAGGAATATTTTACTTGCAGGACAGTTGTAAATTTCCCGGGAAAATACATTAGCCTGGAACATTGTTAGTGATAAACTGTAAATGCATCTGGGTCCTTTGCTTTACAAGCCAGAGCGAGAAAAAAAAAGGTGGGGCTTTCATCATTTGGGCAAAAAAAATGTTCGAAAGCAATGAAAAGTGTTATTTTTAGGTCATATGACCAAGCCTTTCATCATTAGAATAACAAAAGTAAAATGAACCAATGAAAAGTTTTATTAACAAGTCACATGATCTGTTATGCTTACGTTACGCCGCGCTCTGGATCGTTTCTGGGAAGCTGCGCCTCGCGCACCGGAGCACTTCCGGGTGCGCTAACGCGGCGCGTCATATGACGCATTACGCGACAACGCAGGTCCAGAATATAGTCAAAATGTCTCCACCAACCAGCGGTCGGAACACAACCCCTTTCAGCAGTCCAAAAAGTTCTGTTGAATGACAAGAGAAGGGACAGGCAACAAGAACCATCAGTCAAAGAGGGGAGGGCAAGTTCTTCTCTACCGGGTCACGTTGGGGCTCAACCGGAACTGATCGAATTGGTAGTCTTCAGTGTTTCAGGATGTTTCAGCATGAGAGCACCACCATCTCGTGGCTACGTCGTGGCCATTCCGTGAGCGATCATGGCAGTCGCTCCCCACCGGAAGTCTACGGGAGTCGGGGGTCTCGGTGACTGTTGTAGAATCTTCAAGGCTGAGGGGACTCTTTTGGGAATGGGGCCCATGCCCTAGCAGTCAAGCGTCCGAGTTCCACGGTTGCCCAGAGCCATCTTTGCAGGCCAGGCCCAAGTCTGTGGAGCCGACCGCCATTTCGTGAGCTCCGTAGCAGCCGCCTGTCACTGTACCGCAAGATTGGGTGCAATTCCGTTGGATGGCGGGTGAGACGTTGTAATAGCAAGAGCAGGCGCAATTCAGCTGGCCGAGCGAGGCACTGTGTCGGAAGAGCGGGCGCAAGTCAGCTGGTCTAGTGAAGCGCTGGGGTGTAGCTGAGAAACCTCCACCTGGGGAGGTGGGGGAGGCTCGTTCGCGCCGCCTCTCCCTTCTACTGCACCCCACGCCGTCTCCTGGCGCAGGTATATGTGATGGTCGGACCAGGGCACCGCAGGACGTGTCAAATGAATTATGGGACAAGGTGTGGAGCAGGCGCAATTATCTCGGGGGCCTCCGTCAAGCGGTTCAGGGAGGCACCGCATCACATTGTTTTCCAATGCAGTCAGGTCCACAAACAGCCCCCACTTACTTTGAGAATAGTGAAGCAGCAGCAGGTGCAAATAAGCTTCAGACAGTGTTACAAGCGCTGCTCGGAACCCTCAACTATGGCACCCAACATCCAGGACTTATGCTATTTGTGCAAGGCAGTGACATCGAAGCATCTCAGGGACCAAGTAACATACTATATCCAGAGTCCTTACCACAACCTCTGCCTTCCTTCTTACCTAGTTATTGTTCTTTCACTCCCACTCCAGGCTTTTAGTCTGTGGATGGAAAACCATGAACCCACACTCACCTATGAAAATCTTACTATTGATGCTTGACTGAGGCAAAGGAGATCAGAGTGCATGAGTCTCATGCTCGATCGATTGAGCTAGCCGGATCAGGCAATAAGAAGGTGGTGGTGGGGGTGGCGGCATCAGCAAGGCATCCTCCCACACAACTTGTCGGACATCACCTCTGGATGTACTGGGGACGAGCCTAGGCGTATGGTGTCGTCCCCGGGCAATTTGCACAACGGTCCTCTACCCCTAGGCCGCCAGCTATGCTACCTCGACAGGAACAGTGATGGATGTTGCAGCAGGCTGCCATGTAAATAGTTACTTAATAAAATGTTTTACCCTGTTACTTTGCTGGTGTGTTGTATATATTTATAATAATTGCATAGGGTTTGTTGTTGTTTTGGGCGGGGTGGGCGGCGGAGCCGAGCTGTCTTGCAGCCATCATGGCGTCGAGCTCAGTTCCTCTCACTAGTTTCGTATTTCTCATGAGGGGTTGTTCCTAATGTTTCTATTTTAGCGAGGTCAAAAAGAGATCCCATTAGTGGCCTTGTGATTTTGCTTGATTCCTTTTGTTTACTCCTAAAAGAAAAGAGATGGGGGGGGGGGGCAGCGTTCAAAGCACATCAGCGTGCATAAACACGAAAATGTTTTTACCTACCAAGTACTTCACATTTTACAGCTTTTGATATTTGCTATTAAAAACCATTGAAATTCACTGAAAAAACCATAAGTTATAGACCATATATAGTTAGGAATTAGCATTTACAAAACCTTGAAAATTCACTGAAAAAACCATGGGTTATAGACCATATATAGTTAGGGATTAGCATTTACAAAACCTTATTTTACTCGCACAAAACCATTGAAATTCGCATATATAGTTAGTTGCACTAACTATATATCGTGCACCCGCAATCCACTGCTGATGATGTCACATATTACATCATTCATGACATGGTCAGTGACATCACTGATGACATCACTGATGACATCTCAAATGACATCACTGATGACATCACTGATGACATCTCATTTGACATTACTGATCACATCACTGATGAGATCATTCATGTGATAATACGATGAACCTCTTCAGACTCTAATATAACCTTAGATACAATCATTGTAAACAGACACTCACAGACTGTCACTGATCCATGGAGTTACTCACACACCTAGTCAGTCATGCAAAGAATCAATAACACCTCCATTTCCTCAACTATACAGTTATACACACCTTACTTATTCAAACATATACTAACACATATTTACTCTCTTATACAATCCCTGATACAAGTTCACAATGATCCATACAGCCACTCACACATTCACTGGCTCTTATGCACAGTTATTTATATATGTAAGTATGGGCGGAAAATCCGTTCCGCTCGCGGATTTTGCGGATTTTCGGTAAATTCGCAATCCGCGAGATTCGCGAATTTCCCGCAAAATCCGCAAATGCGCGAGCAGCGGATTTTATGGCTTGTTCGCACTGTTCGCGTGAGTTCGCGGCTTCCCAGTTCAACTTCGCGCACCCGCGAATAAGCGCTAAATTGCAGAAATACGATCTTAGCAAAACTGAAACTACTTACCAGGTTCAAAAGTTCAAGCTCATCATTAGTAGCCATTTCCTGTAGTGCTTCCTGAGGGGCCCCTCCAGAGTTCAGTTGCCTACTTGCAACTATTATGTGACCCTGCTCTGACCCTCTGAATAGTTACACATATGCCACAAAGGTCCTGAATTACAGCTAAGGGAGACAAGCAGGAGCCAGTGTGGTAAATAAATTTACCAGACAATTTTTGATTACATTAAATGACAATAGGATAGCTCAATCAAATGAGAGGCAGAGTCCGTGGTATCTGAGTCATACGGGCTTTAATGAAATGCCTCGAGGCATGGGACATCGGGTTCCATCACCACTAAGGTTCAGGAAGGGACATTCAACATTTTATTAACATCACACATTATATATAGTAAAACAGTATAATTGAAATGAATACAGTAGGCGTAACAGGTGAAAAGAGAGAGATAAGAACACATGTGCGTAACAGGAGGCATGTAAGAAGGCGTACACATGGGCGTGCACTTGACATGTCAGAGAAACGTCACCAGAAACGTCACATGTGGGTGGATGCTTAAAGAAAGTTTGCAGAATCAGCAGAAACCTTTGGCGTACATGCGCGCGCAACTGAGCATGACGTGTAACTGGGGAGAGCTGGGGGCTTTGACTTTAGCACTAGTAGAGGAGACTAATGTCTGGGATATCAGAACAACCTGCACTTATAGCATATCTGGTATCTTATGTTTGGAGGATGTAGTGTCTGAAGTAAAAGCTCTCGGGCAGAGGCCGTTCATCACTGAACGCTAGTGCGTGCATATGGATCTTCATGCAAAGTGCGGGGGCCATGGGCCTACCATGGTAACGGGAGCAGTACATTACTTGCACGGAGACAGGAAGGCAGGGCCCTTTGCTCTGCAGCCGGGAACATGTTTACCTATTTCACTAGACTGGAATGGGTTTTCGAGGAGGCTGAGCAGATAACTTGTAGGTAAAATATCGTCTTGGCAAGCAGGCCAGGCCGAGCCGGGCACCGCTCGTCTGAGCAGGATGTAAGGCAGAGGTCAGGGATGCATACCTAAACTGCAGCTTTCAGAGACAGAAAAGAATTCGGAGCCTCGATTAAGGGTCTGGCTCAGCTGGGCCAGAAAACATGGAGAAAACGTATGCTTTATTCAAAAGTGTACCATGTAAAGACATTGGCACCATAGGCCTAGAAGCCTAATTAACGTGATTTTCTTGGAGAACTGTATAACTGACATGTTAACGTTGGACGCAAATGCATATGCGTCTTTCTAGCAGACACGGAAAAGGAATTACATAACATACAGGGGACACGTGTGTTTGGATAGAGTGCGAGTGGGGGACACATTAGCTACCTAAAAATTTCTATTTCCTCACCAGGCTGGAAGTTCAAATCCAGTGACACATTAATCAGCCCCTAATTCATTATTGTCAGTTGGGGCAGGGCAGGTGTTGTAACTAATTTTGCAACAATGAAAGCACTTAGCAAGTGCAAAAGATCACTAATCAGGAAGCACTAAGGAAGCAGATGCCAGCTAAAAAAATATTCTGTGACACATTAATCAACCCCAAATTAATTCAGGTCACTTGAGGCAGGGAAGGTGTGCTTTGCTTTGCCACAATAATGTACACTGTACAACCAGAGGGTGCTGTGATGAAACAGAGGGTGGCATGGGTGGGCCAGAGGGTGGCATGAGTAGTCAGAGAGTGGCAGTGGTGACAGAGGGTGGCAGTGATGAAGAAGAGTGTCCCAAACAGGCTGGACACGTAGAAACAACAAGTTCGCAAAACTTGCGACCCGACAGGTAAGTTTGCGTTTGCGAAATTGTACAAAACCCTCGCAAACTGGCAGAAACCCGCGCGAACACAAAAAAAAAAATCTGCAAATTCGCGAGAATTCACAGATTTTGCGGATTGTGAGTTCGCAAATCCGCAAAATTCGCAAAAGCGAGATTCGCAAAATTCGCCCATGCTTATATATATGTCAACTCTCACATGTACTGTGTTTTACATATGTACTTACTTTGACATGTAGCACTGAGATATCCATTCACTCACCAATACACTCATGCACACAGTCAACCGCCCATACAGCTGTTTCCACATGCACTTTTGAACCCATACATCTAGTGAATCAACTGCTCACACATTTATGCACAGTCATACACCTCCCAGCCACCCACACCCACACTCAGTCTCCCATACAAATACTTGGGCAACCAATCAATAACCCATATAGTTACTCATATAGCTACTGATCAACACATGCAGCAAATTACAGAACAACAGACATAATGATGCACAAATTAAGACAGTTTAGTCACTAACCCATGCACTCAGTGAGACACATTTAATCACTCACTCATACAGTCAGTCATGCACCTACTAAATCCTTCATCCAGACACTTATACATCCACTCATTCTTCAATATGTAAGACATATTTTAACTTTACAGAAACATACAGTCACTGGATGTTGTCATCAGTGATGTCATCAGTGATGTCACTGACAATGTCATGAATGATGTAATATGTGACATCATCAGCAGTGGATTGCGGGTGCGCGATATATAGTTAGTGCAACTAACTATATATGCGAATTTCAATGGTTTTGTGCGGGTAAAATAAGGTTTTGTAAATGCTAATCCCTAACTATATATAGTCTATAACCCATGGTTCTTTCAGTGAATTTTCAAGGTTTTGTAAATGCTAATTCCTAACTATATATGGTCTATAACCTATGGTTTTTTCAGTGAATATATATATATATATATATATATATATATATATATATATATATATATATATATATATTACCTACTGGCGGTCGCCAGTAGGTATACATAGTTAGGATTTTTTTTAATAAGGATTTCTGAAAATTCTATGTTGAATAACTTTGGAGTTGATAGACGGAATTGGCTGAAATTTTCAGGAAAATGGCACATCTTGTTTCTGAGCGTCCTCCAGGATTTTGGGGGGGTTTCGTCAAGTGGGGGCCGAGAAAAAAGGGGGGTCCCAAAGCGTATTTTTAACATTGAGTTTTCCATAGGGCGGTTGGACTCACTTTTAGCTCGAACGGCTGAATGGATTTCTATGAAACTTGGCAAAATTGTAGAGACTGTTTGCCCGATGTGTCTTTGCTAGGTCTCAAGATATGTGCTCCAGTGGATTTTGAGAAAAACCTTATTTTACTCACTCAAAACTATTGAAATTCGCATATATAGTTAGTTGCACTAACTATATATCGCGCACCCGCAATCCACTACTGATCATGTCACATATTACATCATTCATGACATGGTCAGTGACATCACTGATGACATCTCAAATGACATCACTGATGACATCACTGATGACATCATCCATTGACTGTATGTTTCTGTAAAGGTAAAATATGTCTTACATATTGAAGAATGAGTGGATGTATAAGTGTCTGGATGAAGAATTTAGTAGGTGCATGACTGACTGAGTGAGTGATTAAATGTGTCTCACTGAGTGCATGGGTTAGTGACTAAACTGTCTTAATTTGTGCATCATTATGTCTGTTGTTCTGTAAACTGCTGCATGTGTTGATCAGTAGCTATATGAGTAACTATATGGGTTATTGATTGGTTGCCCAAGTATTTGTATGGGAGACTGAGTGTGGGTGTGGGTGGCTGGGAGGTGTATGACTCTGTGCATAAATGTGTGAGCAGTTGATTCACTAGATGTATGGGTTCAAAAGTGCATGTGGAAACAGCTGTATGGGCGGTTGACTGTGTGCATGAGTGTATTGGTGAGTGAATGGATATCTCAGTGCTACATGTCAAAGTAAATACATATGTAAAACACAGTACATGTGAGAGTTGACATATATAAATAACTGTGCATAAGAGCCAGTGAATGTGTGAGTGGCTGTATGGATCATTGTGAACTTGTATCAGGAATTGTATAAGAGAGTAAATATGTGTTAGTATATGTTTGAATAAGTAAGGTGTGTATAACTGTATAGTTGAGGAAATGGAGGTGTGATTGATTCTTTGCATGACTGACTAGGTGTGTGAGTAACTCCATGGATGAGTGACAGTCTGTGAGTGTCTGTTTACACTGAGTGTATCTAAGGTTATATTAGAGTCTGAAGAGGTTCATCGTATTATCACATGAATGATATCATCAGTGATGTGATCAGTAATGTCAAATGAGATGTCATCAGTGATGTCATCAGTGATGTCATTTGAGATGTCATCAGTGATGTCATTTGAGATGTCATCAGTGATGTCATCAGTGATGTCATTTGAGATCTCATCAGTGATGTCATCAGTGATGTCACTGACCATGTCATGAATGATGTAATATGTGACATGATCAGCAGTGGATTGCGGGTGCGCGATATATAGTTAGTGCAACTAACTATATATGCGAATTTCAATGGTTTTGTGTGAGTAAAATAAGGTTTTGTAAATGCTAATTCCTAACTATATATGGTCTATAACCTATGGTTTTTTCAGTGAATATATATATATATATATATATATATATATATATATATATATATATATATATATATATATTCAATGAAAAAACCATAGGTTATAGGCCATATATAGTTAGGAATTAGCATTTACAAAACCTTATTTTACTCGCATAAAACCATTGAAATTCCATATATAGTTAGAAGCGCTAACTATATATCGCGCACCCGCAATCCACTGCTGATGATGTCACATATTACATCATTCATGACATGGTCAGTGACATCACTGATGACATCACTGATGACATCTCAAATGACATCACTGATGACAACTCAAATGATTGTATGTGTCTGTAAAGTTTAAATATGTTTCACATATTGAAGAATGAGTGGATGTATAAGTGTCTGGATGAAGAATTTAGTAGGTGCATGACTGACTGTATGAGTGAGTGATTAAATGTGTCTCACTGAGTGCATGGGTTAGTGACTAAACTGTCTTAATTTGTGCATCAGTATGTTTGTTGTTGTGTAAGCTGCTGCATGTGTTGATCAGTAGCTATAAGAGTGGCCATATGGGTTATTGATTGGTTGCCCAAGTATTTGAATGGGAGGCTGAGTGTGTGTGTGGGTGGCTGGGAGGTGCGTGACTCTGTACATAGATGTGTAAGCAGTTGATTCACTAGGAGTATGAGTTCAAGAGTGCATGTGGAAACAGCTATATGGGCGGTTGACTATGCATGGGTGTTTTGGTGAGTGAATGGATTTCTCATTGCTACATGAGCAAGTAAGTACGTATGTAAAACACAATACATGTGAGAGTTGAGATATATAAATAACTGAACATAAGAGCCAGTGAATGTGTGAGTGGCTGTATCGATCACTGTGAGCTTGTATCAGGGATTATATAAGAGAGTAAATATGTGTTATTATATGTTTGAATAAGTAAGATGTGTATAACTGTATAGTTGAGGAAATGGAGGTGTGATTGATTCTTTGCATGACTGACTAGGTGTGTGAGTAACTCCATGGATGACTGACAGTCTGTGAGTGTCTGTTTATACTGAGTGTATGTAAGGTTATATTAGAGTCTGAAGAGGTTCATTGTATTATCACATGAGTGATGTGATCAGTGATGACAAATGAGATGTCATCAGTGATGTCATTTGAGTTGTCATCAGTGATGTCATCAGTGATGTCATTTGAGATGTCATCATTGATATCATTTGAGTTGTCATCAGTGATGTCATTTGAGATGTCATCAGTGATGTCATCAGTGATGTAACTGACCATGTCATGAATGATGTAATATGTGACATCATCAGCAGTGGATTGCGGGTGCGCGATATATAGTTAGCGCTTCTAACTATATATGGAATTTCAATGGTTTTATGCGAGTAAAATAAGGTTTTGTAAATGCTAATTCCTAACTATATATGGCCTATAACCTATGGTTTTTTCATTGAATTTTCAAGGTTTTGTAAATGCAAATTCCTAACTATATATCCACTATAACCTATGGTTTTTTCTGTGAATTTCATTGGTTTTTTAATAGCAAATATGAAAAGCTTTAAAATGTCAAGTACGTGATAGATAAAAACATTTTCGTATTTATGCACGCTGATGTGCTTTGAACGCTGCACCCCCCCCCCCTCCCCTCTTTTGCCTTAGTAGTACTCTCTCTTTGCAGATACTGAAGGGTAGTTAACGCAGGCCTTTACCCCCGTTGTAATCCTTCGTGCCTCCTTGTCTCTCCATTTGATTGATTGTTGTCCAAGCATTTACTGTTTTAGAATTGGTTCTCTTTGGATCATTCTCTATTTACAAACAAGCACAAAGTCGCAATACTCTGTTTAGTCTTTGCAGATAGTGAAAAATCGTGTAAAAAAATAAAAGTAATCGAGCAAAATCAGTAGGCCACTAATTGGATCTCTTTTTGACCTCGCTAAAATAGAAATATTAGGAACAACCCTTCTTGAGAAATACGAAAATAGTGAGATGAACTGAGCTCCACACCATGAGGGCTGCAAGACAGCTCGGCTCCATCACCCATCCCGCACAAAATAACGACAAACCCTATGCAAATATTAAAAATATAGACAACACACCAACAAAGAAACAGGGTAAAACATTTTATTAAAAAACTATTTACATAACGTTGGTTTATAAGATGATGTCAGTAGTGGACCGATGTGTGAATAGATCGAAAACAGCACAAGGCTCCAAGATCCAGATAGCAAGCTCCTGGATGTTGGGTGCCATAGTTTAGAGTTCTGAATTTCAGCCTTTTTCAATGCCTGTGCTTTGTTGAATCAAAATGGCGGCTTGACACAAAGCTGACTCAAGCGTTGTTACTGATGCTATGCAGACCAAAACTGGTTTTCAGTTTGTACATTTTTCTAGATTTTTCAATCCAAGTTTGGTTGACTTTGTAGAACGATGGCTTCGGATTTTCAACATACGGTGTGGTGGCGCTGACTGGGAGGGAGCGCTTCGCTCCTGCCCCCTCCCCAAGTAAGATTTTCATACGTGAAAGTACGTTAATGGTTTTGGTCCCTGAGATGCTTCGATGTCACTACCATTCTCAAATAGCATAAGTTCTGGATGTTGGGTGCCATAGTTAAGAGTTCTGAGCAGTGCTTGTAACACTGTCTGAAGCTTATTTCCACCTACTGCAGCTTCACTATTCTCAAAGTAAGTGAGTGTCGTTTGTGGACCTGACTGCATTAGAAAACAATGTGATATGTTACCTTCCTAAACAGCTTGACGGAGGCCCCTGAGGGGCGGTGTGATGGCCATGGACTCGGAGAAGACGCTTGGCTCCGACACCCTCCCCAAGTCTTATAGCACTGGTGTAGCCTGAGATCGCCCCCGACATAGGCGGCCGGCTCCCGGGGTTCGGCGGAACTTTTTGCCTTTTGATGACTCTTCAATTCTGGACCTTGTCCCACAATCCGTTTGACCTGAAGACAAGCTGTAGTGGGGCGCCCCTTTATCGTTTTAGTTGCCATTCCGCCCGCTTTTGCTACACTGTGCCTCTTCCGCCATTCAGCTGTTTACCGCCCGCTCTTGCGACTACAGCGTCTCGCTCACCATGTAGTTGAGATGCGCCCGCTCTTGCGGTGCAGCGATAGGCGGCTGCCACAGGACTCTCAAAATGGCGGCCGGCTCTTCGGTTTTGGGCCTGGTCCACTAAAATGGCCCTGGGACACCTTAGAACTCGGACGCTTGTCTGCTAGGGCTTGCGTCCCATTCTCGAAAAGCGTCCCCTCAAGTCCATGAAGATTCTACAAAAGTCTTGGGGGCCTCCGACTCCCGCAGGCTTCTGGTGGGGAGCGGCTGCCATGATTGCTCGTGGAATGGCCACGACGGAGCTACGAGATGGTAGTGGTCTCATGCTGACGCCAGCTTTAGTCTGAAACATCCAGAAACACTGTAGACTACCAATTCGATCAGTTCCGGTAGCGCCCCAACATGACCCGGAAGAGAAGAACTTGCCCTCCCCTCTTTGACTGATGGTTCTTGTTGCCTGTCCCTTCTGTTGTCATTTAACAGAACTTTTTGGACTGCTGAAAGGGGTTGTGTTCTGAACGCTGGTTGGTGGAGACATTTAGACTATATTCTTGACCTACGTTGTCGCGTAATGCGTTTTATGACACGCCGCGTTAGCGCACCCGGAAGTGATCCGAGGCGCGGCGCGCAGCGCGTAACGTAAGCATAACAGGTCATGTGACTTGTTAATAAAACTTTTCATTGGTTCATTTTACTTTTGTTAATTTAATGATGAAAAGCTTGGTCATATGACCTAAAAATTACGCTTTTTATTATTTTCGAACAATATTTTTTTTTCAAACATATGTTATAATATTCCAGGCTAATGTACTTTCCCGGAAAATTTACAACTGTCTTGCAAGTAAAATATATTCCTTTTTCGAGAAAAAGGGCGTTTCTTCCTTCCATGACGGAGCCGTTGAGTAAAAGAGATTCGGCCTGCTGTCTTAGTCGCCGATACGCCTGATTATCAGATTCTTATCGATCACTTTATGTTGCAGACATGAAAAACACAACTGCCCTTGACCATTTATCTTTACTGCGTTCCTACATATTATACCTTTTATCCGTCATGTAATTGGACTGCTTTATTTCACTTGCCTTTTACTGATTCGAAAACAGTCACTAAAAGTAAAAACTTTACAAATGAAAATACTACTACCGTGTTTTGTTTTAAAAACCTTTATTGTAAAAATGTCAGTATACAAATACGGGCCTACAACCACGTGGGCCGGCCACGGAGCAAACTGAAATCGTATATGATGAGGAGACATTTACACTGTAGAAGAACGTAACGAGCGGGCCATTAGGTGACAAGAACAAAGGTGTCTAACAGTTGCGGAATCGGTGGACGTACATTTTGTAATTAAAATACGACAGGGCCACTTACAATAACATTTTCTAGATATACATTTGCGGGCAAAGAGTTACGAGTCCCATTTATACCGGCGCCATTTTGGGCGAGGCCGGGCAGGTCCAAGATATAGTCAAAATGTCTCCACCAACCATCGGCCAGACCAGAACCCCTTTCGGCCCTTTATGCTACAAGATGGTGTCTTCCATTCAGAAAATATTGGTGGCAGCATTTTGAAAGGAAACAGAAACAGCCGTTCTCCTAGTGAGTTTCACATTGTTACATTTAGGAAGAATGTTGAAGAGTAGTATGTGGAAAATCTGAAGCCATTTTTCTACAAACTCTCAATCAGACTTGGATGGAAAAAAAAAACCTGAAGAATGTACAAACTGAAAACCAATTTTTGTCTGTATAGCACCAACAGTAACGCTTGAGTCAGCTTTGTGTCAAGCCGCCATTTTCATTCAATCAATAGCGTCCCCCTGCACACATTCAGGGACCTGGTCGTGTCTTCAGATGAAACGCATTGTAGGAAAAGAAGCAGAAAGGAAAAGGAAAAAAGTTCCGCCGGACCTAGTGAAGCTGCAGCAGGTGCAAATAAGCTTCAGACAGTCCTACAAGCACTGCTCAGAAATCTCAACTGAGGCACTCAACATCCAGGACTTGCCATTCGGATCTTGGCGCCTTGTGCTGGTTCCGACCTATTCACACATCAGTCCACTACTGACATCACCTCATAAGCCAACGGGGCACCCCACGCCGACTTTCGGCGCAGCATTGTAGGATGGCCACACCAGTGCGGCAATTTGCTGGACACCACCTCGGTGCCATCCAGATCTCGGCGCGTTCATTCAATCAATAGCGTCCCCCTGCACACATTCAGGGACCTGGTCGTGTCTTCAGATGAAACGCATTGTAGGAAAAGAAGCAGAAAGGAAAAGGCAAAAAGTTCCGCCGGACCTAGTGAAGCTGCAGCAGGTGCAAATAAGCTTCAGACAGTCCTACAAGCACTGCTCAGAAATCTCAACTGAGGCACTCAACATCCAGGACTTGCCATTCGGATCTTGGCACCTTGTGCTGGTTCCGACCTATTCACACATCAGTCCACTACTGACATCACCTCATAAGCCAACGGGGCACCCCACGCCGACTTTCGGCGCAGCATTGTAGGATGGCCACACCAGTGCAGCCACTTGCTGGACACCACCTCGGTGCCATCCGGATCTCAGCGCGTTCGAGTCACTGTGCCGGAAGAGTGACCGGAACTCAGCTGAACACGCCGTCTTTCGGCGCAGCATTGTAGGATGGCCACACCAGTACGGCAATTTGCTGGACACCACCTCGGCGCCATCCGGATCTCGGCGCGTTCGAGTCACTGTACCGCAACAGTGACCGCAATTCAGCTGGACACGCCGTCTTTCGGCGCAGCATTGTAGGATGGCCACACCAGTGCGGCAATTTGCTGGACACCACCTCGGTGCCATCCGGATCTCGGCGCGTTCGAGTCACTGTACCGCAACAGTGACCGCAATTCAGCTGGACACGCCGTCTTTCGGCGCAGCATTGTAGGATGGCCACACCAGTGCGGCAATTTGCTGGACACCACCTCGGTACCATCCGGATCTCGGCCCGTTGTGCTGCCTTCGGCCTATTCGCACATCGGTCCGCTACTGACGCCGCCTCACGTGCCAACGGATTTTCTACGCTTTTTGTAGCCCTATGTCGCATAACAGGTCATGTGACTTGTTTATAAAACTTTTCATTGGTTCATTTTACTTTTGGTTTCCTAAAGATGGAAGGCTTGGTCATATGACCTAAAAATAACACTTTTCATTGGTTTAGAACATTTTTTTTTCCCAAACGATGAAAGCCCCACCTTGTTTCTGGATCATTCAGACTGAAGCTGGCGTCAGCATGAGAGCACCACCATCTCGTGGCTCCGTCGTGGTCATTCCGCGAGCAATCATGGCAGCCGCTCCCCACCGGAAGCCTGCGGGAGTCGGGGGCCCCCAAGACTTTTATACAATCTTCACGGCTGAGCGGACGCTTTTCGAGAATGGAGCCCAAGCCCTAGCAGGCAAGCGTCCGAGTTCCAAAGTGTCCCAGGGCCATTTCAGTGGACCAGGCCTAAAACCGAGGAGCTGTCCGCCATTTTAAGAGCCATGTGGCAGCCGCCTATCGCTGCACTGCAAGAGTGGGAGCAACTCAACAACATGGTGAGCGAGACGCTGTGGCCGCAAGAGCGAGCGCAACTCAGCTAGATGGCCGCCACCTGGGGAGGCCCGTTCACGCCGGCTCCCCCACGCCCCCCCCCCGAGCCGCCGCAAGCCAATTTTCGGAGCAGCATTGTAGGATACCAAAACCAGTGCGGCAGTTTACTGGACATCACCTGGGTGCCTGTCGTACATGTTGTGTCAGCCATGTGACACTGGACACAGACCGCTACTGACGAGGCCTCCCCCCGCACCACCCGGGACGCCCCACGCTGTTTTTCTGTGCTGCATTGTAGGATCCCTAAACCAGTGCGGCACCCAGGCGACATCACCTGGGTGCCGTCCAGAACTCTGCACGTTGTGCTGCCTTGGGACTATTCGCACAACAGACCGCTACTGACGAGGCCTCCCCTCGCCCCACCCGGGACGCCCCACGCCAATTTTCGGAGCAGCATTGTAGGATCCCTAAACCAGTGCGGCACCCAGGCGACATCACCTGGGTGCCGTCCAGAACTCTGCACGTTGTGCTGCCTTGGGACTATTCGCACAAAAGACCGCTTCTAACCATTGTTGCTTTTTGTGTTGAGAAATGTTTAAATGTTTTTAGTTTTTGTTCCGTTTGTTAAAGTTAGTAGTTAATAAAGTTTTATAACCTTACTTTGTTGGAGTGTTATCTATTTTTTTTAAAACGGGTGAATGGGGCCTTGAATCGGGTTATTGTCATGTGTGGGCTTTGGAAGTGTGCTGCTGCAGGATCGGACATTTCAAACTCAAATGCACGTTCTTTTTCTTACCTTTCCGAAGCATGGAGCGCAATAGCAGGCAGAGAAAGGGTGATGCACGTGTTGAACACTACCTGACCTGGCAAGTTGCTGGCAGTGCCCCCCCGTCCGCTCCTGAAAGAGGGCACACACACACCGCCGCCCCGAGTACTTCACAAATCTTTAAAAGACCATGCGCTTGTTCATGAGGCTTAAATGGTTTATCACCTCTTCTAGAACCCCTGCATCGACCCTCTGACGTTTCATGGAAAAATTACCATGTAACACAATACCAAGCCCTGTCGGCTGAAACCCCCAAGGAATCGTGGGGCATATTATCAAGGGGGTTTATCTCCGCTTTTTTTGGCTTTAAAAGCCATGAAAGCGGAGATAAAATTATCTCCCTATTACCAAGCTGTCGCTAACACCAGTTAGTGACAGCTAAAAGGAGATAGCGACCATCTTGGGCCCCGCTTTGCATGTCAGTGATATTTATCACTAATGACATGCAAAGTGGCGTGCCAAGATGTTAGCGACTGGAAACAGTCCCTAACATCGCTACCTTCTATTACCAACTTTTGGAGATATTCGCGCTAAGCGCGAATATCTCCAAAATCTAACACCTGCCCTGAGCAGTTCTTAGCCATGTTATCCAATGGGAGGTGGATAACATGGCTAAGAGCATTAGGTCAATAATACATGAATATCGCTGACTTTTCTGCGATAATAGCAAGGTTTATCTGCGATAAAAATCGCCGATGTGCGGCGATAATTTTTGTCTCTAAACAAGTTAGAGACAAAAATTATCGCTAGTTGTTCGTAATATGCCCCCGGGTTTTTGCTTGCAGAAATCGGGAGGCGGGAGACTAGCACTGAAATCAGTAGTCACACGCCTGAATCAGGAGGATTGGCATGTCTGAATTCTCTACAGCTGGGGCCATAAACTACATCCGCAGGGTTAGGTGATATCCTGGGACCAGCCTGGCATCTAAAATGGCTGCCGTGCACGACAAAATTGTGGCATTCGAAAAAAAGGCAAAATGGCACAGCCGCTGGAAGAGATGTATCAACATATATCAGCCTCCTCAGCCACCCTCAGGAAACATAGGGGATTAGGATACCTCTCCCGCACCCCCTTATACCTAGTAATTTAATTAACGAAGCACAAAATGGCGAATTCCCGTTTCGCTACCAGTTTGCGGCCCAGTTCGCGGCCCGTGAAGCAAATGGCGAATTCCCGTTTCGCTACCAGTTTGCGGCCCAGTTCGCGGCCCGTGAAGCGCTTCTACCGTGAAAAATCATTTTTTTTTTTATTTTCCCCACGGGACCCTTTAATAACCCCAACAACATTCCTAGGGGGTGAAGAGGGGGATACCTTGCCCCCTTTCATTAAATTCCCCCTTAGTTTTTCACCTTTTCTTCTCTCTCGATCCTACCGAGAGACAAGATGGCGGCCGCTCCGGACTGTCACGCAGCAAAAAAAAAAAAAAGCTCACGCACAGCCGCTGGAAGAGATGTATCAACATATATCAGCCTCCTCAGCCACCCTCAGGAAACATAGGGGATTAGGATACGTCTCCCGCACCCACTTATAACTAGTAATTTAATTAACGATGCTCAAAATGGCGAATTCCCGTTTCGCTACCAGTTCGCGGCCGCGCTTCTACCGTGAAAAATCATTTTTTTTTTATTTTCCCCACGGGACCCTTTAATAACCCCAACAACATTCCTAGGGGGTCAAGAGGGGGATACCTTGCCCCCTTTCATTAAATTCCCCTTTCGTTTTCCACCTCTTCTTCTCTCTCGATCCTACCGAGAGACAAGATGGCGTCCGCTCCGGACTGTTTAGAATGTTGACAGACACCGGAGAGCCAATCAGCTTTCTGCGCGCAAAGTTCCGATAAGCGAAAAGTAAGCGGACCGGATCGCTGCCCAGAGCGCTGTTACAGATATATATCTTGGTTTGAACGTTAATTTCTCAAAAACTACTGGAGCACATATATTGAGACCTAGCAAAGGCACATCGGGCTAACAGTCCCTACAATTTTGCCAAGTTTCGTGCAAATCCATTCAGCCGTTCGAGCTAAAAGTGAGGCCAACCGCCCTATGGAAAAATGAATGGGAAAAACGCGTTTTGGGACCCCCCTTTTTTCTCGGCCCCCCCTTGACGAAACCCCCCCAAATTTTCAGGGGCTGCTCAGAATCAAAATGTGCCATTTTCCTGAAAATTTCAGCCAATTCCGTCCACAAACGCCAAAGGTATTAGACATAGAATTTTCAAAAGTTCCATAGAGAAAAAATCCTAACTATATATACCTACTGGCGATAGCCAGTAGGTAATATATATACACATATATATACATATATATATATATATATATATATATATATATATATATATATATATATATATATATATATATATATATATATATATATATATTCACAGAAAAAACCATAGGTTATAGACCATATATAGTTAGGAATTTGCATTTACAAAACCTTGAAAATTCACTGAAAAAACCATAGGTTAGAGACCATATATAGTTAGCTGGACATTTTATTGACATAAAACCAATGAAATTCCATATATAGTTAGTTGCACTAACTATATATCGCGCACCCGCAATCCACTGCTGATGATGTCACATATTACATCATTCATGACATGGTCAGTGACATCACTGATGACATCACTGATGACATCTCAAATGACATCACGGATGACATCTCAAATGACATCACTGATGACATCATCTAGTGTCTGTGTGTTTTTGTAAAGTTTAAATATGTTTTACATATTGAAGAATGAGTGGATGTATGGAAGACTGAGTGTGTGTGTGGCTGGCTGGGAGGTGTGTGACTCTGTGCATATCAATGTGTACTTGTATCAGTGATTGTATAAGAGAGTAAGTATGTGTTAGTATATGTGTGAAAAGTATGGTGTTCTGTGTTTAACTGTATAGATGAGGAAATCGAAGTGTGATTGATTCTTCACACAACTGACTAGGTGTATGAGTGCATATGATAGTGTTGTAATAATGAGTGACTGTATGTATGAGTGATTGTATGGGTGAATGAGTGAATGTGTGTGTAGACGTAGGAATCAGTGAGTGCGTATGTAGTAACTGGTATTGGTGTGTCATGATGTCATCAGTGATGTCATTTGAGATGTCATCAGTGATGTCATTTGAGATGTCATCAGTGATGTCATCAGTGATGTCACTGAAGTATGGTGTTCTGTGTTTAACTGTATAGATGAGGAAATGGAAGTGTGATTGATTCTTTACAGAACTGACTAGGTGTGTGAGTAACTCCATGGATGAGTGGCAGTGTGTGAGTGTCTGCATAGGTGTATGAGTGCATATGATAGTGTTGTAATAATGAGTGACTGTATGTATGAGTGATTGTATGGGTGAATGAGTGAATGTGTGTGTAGACGTAGGAATCAGTGAGTGCGTATGTAGTAACTGGTATTGGTGTGTCATGATGTCATCAGTGATGTCATTTGAGATGTCATTTGAGATGTCATCAGTGATGTCATCAGTGATGTCACTGACCATGTCATGAATGATGTAATATGTGACATCATCAGCAGTGGATTGCGGGTGCGCGATATATAGTTAGTGCAACTAACTATATATGGAATTTCATTGGTTTTATGTCAATAAAATGTCCAGCTAACTATATATGGTCTCTAACCTATGGTTTTTTCAGTGAATTTTCAAGGTTTTGTAAATGCAAATTCCTAACTATATATGGTCTATAACCTATGGTTTTTTCTGTGAATTTCATCGGTTTTTTAAAAGCTAATATCTATAGCTGTAAAATATATTCTTTATTACGTGACGTATAACGTAGCCACGTGAGACGCCTCATGACGCGTCCCATAACCGTGACGTATCGGCTCTGCAGCGCAAACAAAACCCGTAACGTAAGCGTGCCGGAGCACGCTTACAGATATATATATTTTTTTTAACCTTAATTAGACAAAATCCACACGTGCACATATCTTGAGGCCTTGCAAAGGCACATCAAACAAACAGTCCCTACAATTTTGCCAAGTTTGCTGGAAATCTATTCCCTTAATTTTTTTTTTACTGTTTCTCTTGGTTTTCCCCTTGTTACGCTTACCGGGACGCTACCCGGTACGCGAACCGGACGCTCCAAAAACACAAGATGGCGGACTCCCGTTACGCTGCCGATTAGCTGCCCGGTTCGCGTACCGGGAAGCGCCTCTACCGCGAAAAATCGCGGGGGACTTTAATATCCCCCTCATCAATCCTAGGGGGTCAGGAGGGGTTTACCTTGCCCCCTTTCCTTCATTTCCCCTTCTTTTTTCACCACATCTTGTCTCTCGAACCTACGCTGCCGGTTAGCTGCCCGGTTAGCTGCCCGGTGAGCTGCCCGGTTCGCTGCCCGGTTCACGTACCGGGACGCGCCTCTACGGCGTAAAATCGCAAAAAAATTTTTTTTTTTATTTTTTGCCCCGCGGGGCACTTTAATATCCCCCTCATCAATCCTAGGGGGTCAGGAGTGGTCTACCTTGCCCCTTTCCTTCATTTCCCCCTTCGTTTTTCACCACATCTTGTCTCTCGATAGTACCGAGAGACAAGATGGCGGCCGCTCCGGACTGTTTAGAATGTTGACAGACACCGGAGAGCCAATCAGCTTCGCTTCGCGAAGTTCCGTTACACGTCAGGTACGCGAACCGGGGCGCTGCCCAGAGCGCTGTTACAGATATATATCTTGGTTTGAACGTTAATTTCTCAAAAACTACTGGAGCACATATATTGAGACCTAGCAAAGGCACATCGGGCTAACAGTCCCTACAATTTTGCCAAGTTTCGTGCAAATCCATTCAGCCGTTCGAGCTAAACCGCCCTATGGAAAAATGAATGGGAAAAACGCGTTAGCAAAGGCACGTTGGGCAAACCATATCTACAATTTTGCCAAGTTTCATGTAAATCTATTCAGCCGTTCGAGCTAAAAGTGAGTCCAACCGCCCTATGGAAAAATGAATGGGAAAAACGTGTTTTGGGACCCCCCTTTTTTCTCGGCCCCCCCTTGATGAAACCCCCCCAAATTTTTAGGGGCTGCTCAGAAACAAAATGTGCCATTTTCCTGAAAATTTCAGCCAATTCCGTCCACAAACGCCAAAGTTATTAGACATAGAATTTTCAGAAATCCCATAGAGAAAAAATCCTAACTATATATACCCACTGGCTATCGCCAGTAGGTAATATACATATATAAACATATATAATCTGCATATCTATATAAATATAAATGCATGCATACATATACATATATGCATACATATGCATGTTATTTACATGAAAGTTTTAAAAACACTAATAAAAGCAAAGCTAAAAAGCCACCTCATTACAAACAGAATGGCTTTAACTTAAACGAGGGCGAGATCTATTGCATTTTCAATGCTTGTTTACTTTGGTTCTATCAAGAAGGCATTCAGATGTGTCACACATTTGCCATAAATTCTGAATGTTAGCACTCTAGTTGCTCATTAGATCACTGTAGTAAAGCTAGTGCTCACCAGGGAAGTCTGCTGCTAATCATGGTTTGCAGCCATTTTCCCGCATTTTTTATCCCGCAGACTTTCAGTCCGCATACCATTATCCCGCAAGGTCATTGACCTCGCATACCATTATCCCGCATTTTTTCAAAACGCATGTGCATTTATCGCGCATGCCTTTACAAAGAATTACGTTTTAAAGGCATGTATGGTAAATGTATTTGCGTTGTGAAAACCACGATGACGAGAGAGGTAAGTGGGTTTGTGTTAACTTTTTTCGGGGGTTAGTGATTGTGTAGTGTAGTGTAGTGTTGTGTAGTGTAGTGTTGTGTTAGTGTAGTGTAGAGTTGTGGTGGTTGTTTAGTGTAGGGTCATGCTGGGGGTAGTGTTTTAGGGTTTAGGGTTGTGTTGTAGTGTTTGCGTAGTGTAGGGTCATGCTGGGGGTAGTGTTTTAGGGTTTAGGGCAGTGTTGTAGTGTTTGCATAGTGTAGGGTCATGCTGGGGGTAGTGTTTTAGGGTTTAGGGTTGTGTTGTAGTGTTTGCGTAGTGTAGGGTCATGCTGGGGCTAGTGTTTTAGGGTTTAGAGTAGTGTTGTAGTGTTTGCGTAGTGTAGGGTCATGCTGGGCATAGTGTTTTAGGGTTTAGGATAGTGTTGTAGTGTTTGCGTAGTGTAGGGTCATGCTGGGGGTAGTGTTTTAGGGTTTTGGGTGGTGTTGTAGTGTTTGCGTAGTGTAGGGTCATGCTGGGGTGTAGTATTTTAGGGTTTAGGGTAGTGTTGTAGTGTTTGCGTAGTGTAGGGTCATGCTGGGGGTAGTGTTTTAGGGTTTTGGGTAGTGTTGTAGTGTTTGCGTAGTGTAGGGTCATGCTGGGGGTAGTGTTTTAGGGTTTTGGGTAGTGTTGTAGTGTTTGCGTAGTGTAGGGTCATGCTGGGGTTTAGTGTTTTAGGGTTTTGGGTAGTGTTGTAGTGTTTGCGTAGTGTAGGGTCATGCTGGGGGGTAGTGTTTTAGGGTTTTGGGTAGTGTTGTAGTGTTTGCGTAGTGTAGGGTCATGCTGGGGGTAGTGTTTTAGGGTTTTGGGTAGTGTTGTAGTGTTTGCGTAGTGTAGGGTCATGCTGGGGGGTAGTGTTTTAGGGTTTTGGGTAGTGTTGTAGTGTTTGCGTAGTGTAGGGTCATGCTGGGGGGTAGTGTTTTAGGGTTTTGGGTAGTGTTGTAGTGTTTGCGTAGTGTAGGGTCATGCTGGGGGTAGTGTTTTAGGGTTTAGGGTAGTGTTGTAGTGTTTGCGTAGTGTAGGGTCATGCTGGGGGTAGTGTTTTAGGGTTTAGGGTAGTGTTGTAGTGTTTGCGTAGTGTAGGGTCATGCTGGGGGTAGTGTTTTAGGGTTTAGGGTAGTGTTGTAGTGTTTGCGTAGTGTAGGGTCATGCTGGGGTGTAGTGTTTTAGGGTTTTGAGTAGTGTTGTAGTGTTTGCGTAGTGCAGGGTGATGCTGGGGGTAGTGTTTTAGGGTTTAGGGTAGTGTTGTAGTGTTTGCGTAGTGTAGGGTCATGCTGGGGGTAGTGTTTTAGGGTTTTGGGTAGTGTTGTAGTGTTTGCGTAGTGTAGGGTCATGCTGGGGGGTAGTGTTTTAGGGTTTTGGGTAGTGTTGTAGTGTTTGCGTAGTGTAGGGTCATGCTGGGGGTAGTGTTTTAGGGTTTAGGGTAGTGTTGTAGTGTTTGCGTAGTGTAGGGTCATGCTGGGGGTAGTGTTTTAGGGTTTTGGGTAGTGTTGTAGTGTTTGCGTAGTGTAGGGTCATGCTGGGGGTAGTGTTTTAGGGTTTAGGGTAGTGTTGTAGTGTTTGCGTAGTGTAGGGTCATGCTGGGGGTAGTGTTTTAGGGTTTAGGGTTGTGTTGTAGTGTTTTCGTAGTGTAGGGTCATGCTGGGGGTAGTGTTTTAGGGTTTAGGGTAGTGTTGTAGTGTTTGCGTAGTGTAGGGTCATGCTGGGGTGAAGTGTTTTAGGGTTTTGGGTAGTGTTGTAGTGTTTGCGTAGTGTAGGGTCATGCTGGGGGTAGTGTTTTAGGGTTTAGGGTAGTATTGTAGTGTTTGTGTAGTGTAGGGTCATGCTGGGGGTAGTGTTTTAGGGTTTGGGGTAGTTTAGTTGTTTAGTGTATGCTAAAGGCATATTCGTTCTAAAAGTTTTCGTTATTTTAATTTGCGGCCTAATAGTACATGCGGGATTTTTTTTGCGGACTGATGGTATGCGGGATTTCTTCATATATTCGCTAATCATACTTTCTATGGCAAAATGAACCCCCTCATTTTGTTCCTTTTTAAATTAAATGTTTTAAGAGTTACCACTTTATTCCAATCAAGATGGCTTCAGGTGTGCCATACCTTTGTAATAAGTAGGACTGTTAGCACTCTAGTTGTTCTTTAGAACACTCTGGGACATTCTGTCATTGGGCTATAGTTGGGCTACATCTGGCTGATATTTGGGCTACATTTGTTTTTTTTGTCTCTGGTGGCCATCTTTGGGCTACATTGGGCTACATTGGGCTACATTGGGCTACATTTGGGCTCCAACATATATATAGCCCAATGTAGCCCAATATATATTTTTCAAAGTTAATTTTCGTAAAAACCACTGCAGCCTATATCTTGAGACATAGCAAAGGCACATCGGGCTACCAGTCCCTACAATTTTGCCAAGTTTGGTGTAAATCCATTCAGCCGTTCAGGCTAAAAGTGAGGCCAACCGCCCTATGGAAAATTGCATGGGAAAAACACGTTTTGGGACCCCCCTTTTTTCTCGGCCCCCCCTTGACGAACCCCCCCCAGAAACAAAATGTTCCATTGTCCTGAAAATTTCAGCCAATTCTGTCCTCAAACGCCAAAGTTATTCGACGTAGAATTTTCAGAAATCCCATAGGAAAAAAATCCTAACTATATATACCTACTGGCTATCGCCAGTAGGTAATATATATATATATATATATATATATATATATATATATATATAGGTAATATATATATATATATATATATATATATATATATATATATATATATATATATATATATATTACCTACTGGCGGTCGCCAGTAGGTATATATAGTTAGGATTTTTTCTCTATGGGATTTTTGAAAATTCTATGTCTAATAACTTTGGCGTTTGTGGACGGAATTGGCTGAAATTTTCAGGAAAATGGAACATGTTGTTTCTGAGCAGCCCCCGACAATTTGGGGGGGTTTCATCAAGGGGGGGCCGAGAAAAAAGGGGGGTCCCAAAACGCGTTTTCCCATGTTAATTTCCATAGGGCGGTTGGCCTCACTTTTAGCTCGAACGGCTGAATGGATTTGCACGAAACTTGGCAAAATTGTAGGGACTGTTAGCCCGATGTGCCTTTGCTAGTTCTCAATATATGTGCTCCAGTGGATTTTGAGTAATTTAGGTTCAAAAAAAGATATATATCTGGGCGGAGCCTAACCACACATCTGATCTGATTGGCTGTCAGCACTTCATCCAAGAAGTGTTGGCAGCCATCTTGGGACCAATATACATGATAGCACCTCATTAAAAAGCATTGTAGTTAATAGAGGGTTTTAGGACTTTAGTTACATTATAAATCATTTGTTGATGGTACCATACTCGTTTTAGGAATTGTGGTGGGTTCTAAGGTGATTTTACCATGTGAAAAAACCTTCTGCTGTGATATCATGAATATTGTTTGAAAGAAAACTAATATCTCATGATTTTCCCACAGTGGTTTGGAAGGGGATCTATAAGCTAAACTGAAAGCATATTTTCTGTAAATTCACATTATCTTTCTCAGTCATGTGAAAATGAAGTCTGACATTCTCAGTAAAACATGTACATCCAACAAGGACAGAGACTGTCAGTTGATTCCTTTGTGTTCTACTGCAGCCTCCTAGAGTGTTCTAGAGAACAACTAGAGCGCTAACAGTCCTACTTATTACAAAGGTATGGCACACCTGAAGCCATCTTGATTGGAATAAAGTGGTAACTCTTAAAACATTTAATTTAAAAAGAAACAACATGAGGGGGTATATTTTGCCATAGAAAGTATGATTAGTGCTGCAGAATGAAACATTAGGGCACATTTTGAGTGACTTCTCAAATCCTTTTCTATTTCATTAAAACATTCTGACATGCAGTCTCCCAAAATGGCCACCAGAGACAAAAGAGCCCAAATGTAGCCCAAATATCACCCAGATGTAGCCCAAGTATAGCCCAATGACAGAATGTCCCAGAGTGTTCTAAAGAACAACTAGAGCGCTAACAGTCCTACTTATTACAAAGGTATGGCACACCTGAAGCCATCTTGATTGGAATAAAGTGGTAACTCTTAAAACATTTAATTTAAAAAGAAACAACATGAGGGGGTATATTTTGCCATAGAAAGTATGATTAGTGCTGCAGAATGAAAAATTAGGGCACATTTTGAGTGACTTCTCAAATCCTTTTCTATTTCATTAAAACATTCTGACATGCAGTCTCCCAAAATGGCCACCAGAGACAAAAGAGCCCAAATGTAGCCCAAATATCACCCAGATGTAGCCCAAGTATAGCCCAATGACAGAATGTCCCAGAGTGTTCTAAAGAACAACTAGAGCGCTAACAGTCCTACTTATTACAAAGGTATAGCACACCTGAAGCCATCTTGATTGGAATAAAGTGGTAACTCTTAAAACATTTAATTTAAAAAGGAACAAAATGAGGGGGTATATTTTGCCATATGAATTATGATTAGTGCTGCAGAAA
Organism: Lissotriton vulgaris; assembly: GCF_964263255.1. Classification (NCBI taxonomy): domain Eukaryota; kingdom Metazoa; phylum Chordata; class Amphibia; order Caudata; family Salamandridae; genus Lissotriton; species Lissotriton vulgaris. Next base: position 46,964 of record NW_028250141.1, read on the forward strand.
GAAAAATTAGGGCACATTTTGAGTGACTTCTCAAACCCTCTTCAATTTCATTAAAAAATTCTGACATACAGTCTCCCAAGATGGCCACCAGAGACAAAAGAGCCTAAATGTAGCCCAAATATCACCCAGATGTACCCCAAGTATAGCCCAATGACAGAATGTCCCAGAGTGTTCTAAAGAACAACTACAGCGCTAACAGTCTTACTTATGACAAAAGTATGGCACACCAGAAGCCATCTTGATTGGAATGAAGTGGTAAGTCTGAAAACACTCAATTTAAAAAGGAACAACATGAGGGGGTTAATTTTGCCACAGAAAGTATGATTAGTGTTTCAGAAAGAAAAATTAGGGATCATTTTGAGTGACTTCTCAAATCCTCTTCTATTTCATTAAAAAAATTCTGACATGCAGACTGAAACATGCACTTTGAATACCAGCAGCAGACGTCCCTGGTGAGCAGTAGCTTTACTACAGTGATCTAATGTGCAACTAGAGTGCTAACATTCAGAATTTATGGCAAATGTGTGCCACATCTGAATGCCTTCTTGATGGAACCAAAGTAAACAAGCATTGAAAATGCAATAGATCTCGCCCTCGTTTAAGTTAAAGCCATTCTGTTTGTAATGAGGTGGCTTTTTAGCTTTGCTTTTATTAGTGTTTTTTCAACTTTCATGTAAATAACATGCATCTGTATGCATATAAGTATATGTATGCATGCATTTATGTTTGTATTTATATAGATATACAGATGATATATGTTTATATATGTATGTATATATATATATATTCACTGAAAAAACCATAGGCTATAGACCATATATAGTTAGGAATTAGCATTTACAAAACCTTGAAAATTCACTGAAAAAACCATAGTTTATAGACCATATATAGTTAGGAATTAGCATTTACAAAACCTTGACAATTCACTGAAAAAACCATAGGTTATAGACCATATATAGTTAGGAATTCGCATTCACAAAACCTTATTTTACTCACACAAAACCATTGAAATTCCATATATAGTTAGTTGCACTAACTATATATCGCGCACCCGCAATCCACTGCTGATGATGTCACATATTACATCATTCATGACATGGTCAGTGACATCACTGATGACATCAATGATGACATCTCAAATGACATCACTGATGACATCACTGATGATAACATCCAGTGACTGTATGTTTCTGTAAAGTTAAAATATGTCTTACATATTGAAGAATGAGTGGATGTATAAGTGTCTGGATGAAGGATTTAGTAGGTGCATGACTGACTGTATGAGTGAGTGATTAAATGTGTCTCACTGAGTGCATGGGTTAGTGACTAAACTGTCTTAATTTGTGCATCATTATGTCTGTTGTTCTGTAAACTGTTGCATGTGTTGATAAGTAGCTATATGAGTAACTATATGGGTTATTGATTGGTTGCCCAAGTATTTGTATGGGAGACTGAGTGTGTTTGTGGGTGGCTGGGAGGTGTATGACTCTGTGCATAGATGTGTGAGCAGTTGATTCACTAGATGTATGGTTTCAAAAGTGCATGTGGAAACAGCTGTATGGGCGGTTGACTGTGTGCATGAGTGTATTGGTGAGTGAATGGATATCTCAGTGCTACATGTCAAAGTAAGTACATATGTAAAACACAGTACATGTGAGAGTTGACATATATAAATAACTGTGCATAAGAGCCAGTGAATGTGTGAGTGGCTGTATGGATCATTGTGAACTTGTATCAGGGATTGTATAATGAGTAAATATGTGTTAGTATATGTTTGAATAAGTAAAGTTTGTACAACTGTATAGTTGAGGAAATGGAGGTGTGATTGATTCTTTGCATGACTGACTAGGTGTGTCAGTAACTCCATGGATGAGTGACAGTCTGTGAGTGTCTGTTTACACTGATTGTATCTAAGGTTATATTAGAGTCTGAAGAGGTTCATCGTATTATCACATGAATGATATCATCAGTGATGTGATCAGTAATGTCAAATGAGATGTCATCAGTGATGTCATCAGTGATGTCATTTGAGATGTCATCAGTGATGTCATTTGAGATGTCATCAGTGATGTCATCAGTGATGTCACTGACCATGTCATGAATGATGTAATATGTGACATCATCAGCAGTGGATTGCCGGTGCGCGATATATAGTTAGTGCAACTAACTATATATGGAATTTCAATGGTTTTGTGTGAGTAAAATAAGGTTTTGTAAATGCGAATTCCTAACTATATATGGTCTATAACCTATGGTTTTTTCAGTGAATATATATATATATATTACCTACTGGCGGTCGCCAGTAGGTAGTTATAGTTAGGACCTAGTTTCCATAGGAAATCCTCAACATTCTATTTGGAATAACTTTGGCCCTGGTGGATGAGTCTTTGCGAATTTCTCAAAGAAGATGGCTCGGTCCGCTGCGCTCCTTCCCTGAAAGTTTGGGGGGGATTGGTCAAGTGGGGGCTGAGATATAAGGGGGGTCCCAAAACGTGTTTTCTCCATGTTATTTTCCATAGGACCTTTAGACTCGGCTGCAGGTCGAACAGCTGAATGGATTTATAAGAAATTTGGCAAAACTGTAGAGTCTTGTTCGCAGATTACGCTTTTTTTGGAATGGTGTAAATCCGTTCAGTAGTTGTTGAGAAAATTAAAGTTAAAGTCAATTATATATCTATAGGCGCGCACACGTGCGCGCACCCAAGCGGCTGCGCGTGAGCGGAATTTTTTTTTGCTGCGTGACGTCTGTTAACGTTCGATTTGAAGGAAATCAGGAAGTTTTGTCCGCCATTTTGTCACTGCGAGTAAATATATTGTTCATTTCAAAGCGTTGAAACATGGAAAGGGGAGAAGGTAGAGATTGTCTTGCTGCATAGGTTTTCTCGGGGTGTGTAGTAAGGCCCTTAAACGCGAAAAGATATATTTTTTTTCGGGAAAAAAATAACGGGGTGCGCACACCCGGTCGCGCACACCTATTCACAAGAGTGTGAAAATGGAGATAAATCAGAAGTTTGAGTGCTTAGATATAAGGTGGCTCTGAAAAGAGCCCTTGTGTTAATTGAGTGTTTTCTGCATTTATAAGTAAGTACCGATGCAGAGCCTGATGTTGCAGAGGAAGATTCTGTTTCCCTCATTCGTGAAATGAACACCGTCTCTCCTATAGACGTCTTGCATGTGGTATCGCAAGTTGTTGTGGTAAATAGAACCCATGCTATAATCTCTGAGGAACGCAGAAACAGATTTATTTACATGTCTCCTTGCTTTCTCAAATTGTGCAAATGTTGATTGGACCAATTCCATTTCTGTCTTTGGCATATATTGGAATATACCAAGGCAGATCGAGGAAAAAGTGTCATCAATTGTCGAAAGGTGTCTTTCATAAGCATTTCCAGACCTACCCCAGTGATTGTGCCTAGATCGTTCCCACCACAGTGCACAATTATAAGGTCTGGTTCTGGGAGATGCATAAAAGTTTTCACCAATGGAATCAATTGGTGACATTTCAATCCTCTTTTGGCAATCCATGTTATGTGTACATTTGGTAAGCCGAGGTTGCAAATTCGTCTGCTTACTGCATATTTTTTACTCCAGTGAATATAACTGTGCTATTAGCCAGACCTTCATTTTCAAGGGATTTGTAGTCGTCCTCCGATCGGTTCTGGAAGTGGAATGGTAGTTAGAAGTTGAATTTTTAAATAAAGAAAAAGGAAGAGGCTGGGTGTGGTTTAAAAAATAAAAATGATTGGTTGATTGTAACAAGTGGAGATTGAACAGTAATGTTTATGTTAAACGAAAAGTACTATTGGGTGTGAAAAAAAAAGACATGTAACAGAGTTGTGGATTGGCAGGTGTTTCTGGAGGGAAAACAGTCTTCTTAGTTTGTTGTAGAACGTTAAGACATGAACTTTTGACCTGTGCCTTCAGCAAGGTGCAGAATGAGGTGTAACCATGGAAACAGCCGGAGATGGCAGTTGGTGATGGGTTCACTCTTTGGTGCCTCTGCATCTGAGTCTGTTCTCTGGTGGCAGGCGGAGAACTGTTTGTTATTGTGGAGATGAAAGGGTGATAAGGAGAGAAATACGACATAGTGTCTGGCCTGTAGAAGCGTGGGAGCAGTGATTAACTCTGAGTGAAGCGGAAATGTGTCGGTGCTTAGTAACAGTAAAAAAAAAATGTTAACAGTGGTATAACTGTCTTTACGGTGCGCGACCTACTAAGAAAGAGTTCACGGGCCGTAATTGGCTTGCAGGTTCTAGTATCAGTAAGTGAGGTCGAGAAAAGAAAACATTCAGGACTTTATTTATGAAGGACTTGCGCCACCGGTGCGTTACTTTTTCCCATTTTAAAAAATGAGGCACTGGCGGCCGAAGGTCTTTATAAATAAGGTCTTCAGTGTCTGCAGTTAAGGTTATGTGGAGCCCATGAATAGTTTTTTGAATATGAAATCATTTCAGTTGAGATTATGGATTAAAAGAGAAACCGTGAATATTTGAAATGTTTATTTAGAAATGTACTGTTTTAAAGGCAAATCATTATGTAATATGAGTACAGAAATTGCAAAAAACACAGTAATTGGTATTGTCAGTAGTACATGGAATACAAACGCTATAGTTGAAGAAAAATGAATATAGTTGGAAAAAAACATTGTACACTCATAAGGAAGTATATTATATTTTAATAAATGGAAGAAGGTCTCTGGCCTTTCAGTTTAGGAACGATATATGAAAATGCAAGTGGTTATACATCATTACTTTATGAATCAGCTGTCAAACAACACGAAATCATAATGTCCACTGTTAGTAAAGCAAATAGGTTTGTTCTTCAAAAGAAAATATGGAAAAGAACGTGAAGAATATAGAAAACCAAAAGGAAATGAGGACGTCAATGGCTTGTATGAGAGTTATTGAAGCATTGTTTAGGCAAAATAGGTAGCTTCTGCTTGTAACAGGAAATCAGTTTTATCATTTGAAAGTATGTCAGCTATCCAATGGAAAAGAGTAAAGCAGTACTGATAATCTGTTATAATCGGAGCCTCTTTTACCATCAGAGTGCAGGTCGGTGGGTTTTCGATGTAGCTCGCTGTTAGGAAAGAGTTAGCCGTCCATTGTGTAGGCAAAGTATGCAGCAAGTGCCTCTAACATGAAATCATTGTTATCATCTGAAAACATGTCAGCCATCCAATTGAGAAGATGAAAGGAGCATTCATGATCTGTCATTATTGAAGCGTCTTTTACCATCATTGGGCAGCTCAGTGGGTTTTCGATGTAGCTCTCTGTTAGGAAATCTTGCGCTGCTGCAAATATATTCTAATGACCCAGAACTCCTTGTATCGCTGCAAAGGCCATAAACCCTCCGTTGTAACAAAGCTGTTCATGATCAAGTAACGGATTCATGAGGTGATTGTAATTCGGTTCAGGAGGTACCAAATTGCAGAGACATAAATCCAGGGCCCACGTGAAATCACAGCTCAGGCAATGAAATACAGGCTGCACACAGGTGAAATACGAATATCGAAATGATAATCGATATGAAGTATTCAAAGTTGAGAGTGGTAAGGTGCCGTAGTACAGAAGCATTCTCTGTCGAAATAGTTCTAAGTGGCCCGGCTCGTTTGCGAAGGCAGGAGGAACATCCATTTTGAATTTCCCAAGATGGTAAAGGAAACGGCGCAGCACCGCTGGTTGTATAGCAACTCCACAGAATTAGGTCGCCGGCTATGCAGTTGAGAGGAGCAGAATGAGTAGATACATTTTCTAGGAGTCTAGTCACTTATATATTGCTTAGTAGTTATCAAAAAAGTAGCTTTTTTTGAACTGGAGGATGCGTTAAAAAATAAGGGAGTGATTTGAGGGAGTTGTAAAGCAAGGTCAATTTTTTTTTACATCAATGCTGTTTTCTGTGAATGTTAGCTTAGTGAAAGATTTGTGTGTGAGCAGATGCAACGTTCAGTTTTAAATGTGACAATGGCGGTCTTGTTCATGTCTTCCGATTCAAGGTCGGTATTCGCTGCCAAATACAAAGAACGCATGCGTGGGGTACATAGTCTGCATTCTTAAAGGAAAGCAAATGAAGGGTTATTTTTACCGCGTTAGCATTGTCGTTTAAAAAGTTACAGTGATTTCTAATATATGTTAAGAAAGTGTCACTGATGAAGACTGAAAATAAATCCTTATAAATGATAGGGACTGGTGTATTTTAGAAAAGGTGTGTAACATTACATGAATTGTGAAAAAAAAATAATGTAATTGAAAGTGTATGGTTTGAAAATGAAAAGTAGAGGTTTATAGTTCACGTTTTGAAAGCAGTTCTAGAGGGTCAGATGAAAGTGTATGGTTTGAAAATGAAAAGTAGAGGTTTATAGTTCACGTTTTGAAAGCAGTTCTAGAGGGTCAGATGCATGATAGATTTATAAAAAATAGAACATGTTTTTAAATAGTATTATGGAAAAAATATGTGCCTTTATGTACTATTTACATTATCTGCCTGTTGCGTATTCTTTGAGTTTTAGTAATCCTGTGTCTTATAAGTTTTCTAGGGGCGGTTTGAGGTTCATGGTGGGTTTGGGCAGGGAGGGTAGGTTGGGGGTTTGTAATAGGGGGTCCGGGTGGGGTGGAGTGCGGAGTTTAGTGAAAAGTGAGGGGGGCGGGGAGTTACGGTGTTTGGTAATGGAGCAGAGTCAGAGGACGCCACATTTGTGTTATGGGGTGCCACGGAAATATGTATTTATTCTCAGAGGTTTATTATATTAAGGATATATATCAACATGGTGGCTCTTGTCGTTTTGTGGTTCTGTGCATGTTTATAATGCTGGCCCTGTAGTTTTTGTTTATGGACCTTATTACGACACACAGGGGAGCTACGTTGCACAGTTGGAGATCAGAGACTTAGGAAATAAAACTTTATAATTGTAAGGGCTCTAAGCGATACAAATCGCCCGTTCTCGGTGTAAAAAATATCACCGCTATTGGTGGTATTTTCTACGGTGTTAGTGCTCGAAGGAGAATAGTAACATATATATGAAAGCAAATTGTGTAACAGGCTCAGCATTTCACATTATCACGTGAAAACAAAAGTTGCTTTTACATAGCAATAAGTCTCTTATAATTAAGGGACAGAGTGTATATAGTGCTATGTAGTACTCTGCTATGTGATTGATGTCGAATATTTCATAAGAGGAGGCTTTAAAAGTTTTTCGATAAACTGGTTTTCTAGGGAAGTGGGTGGAGTGTTCTGTGTAAATTGCAGAATAGAAACTAGTAAGAACCAATTGGAAGTGTTGTTTTAAAGTCACATGACTGCACATGCGTGTCTCGACGCCTGTACGCGATAGGTGGGTGCGCGCACCCGGTCGCGCACTATAAGCAAGCGGCGAAAAAACATCTCATAATATGCTCTTGGAGCTCGTTTTGGTAGAAAGAGTTAGTTCTGAAAAGAACTTTTTTTTTTTTTTTTTTTTTCTTGGAAACAAGTGTTATGATGCTTTTGATTTCTTAAAGTTGCTACGACATTTTTCAGTATGTCATACTATCCAAATAAAGTGAAGAAATTTAAATTTTCTTGGAGCATTTATGACTCTCAATTGTGTGTTTAATTAGAGTATAGCTTTGCTCTCCGTATACAAGAAGTTCTCCACAGTTTGTGCATTTCATGTGCACGTTCGCAAGATATGGTCTCAAGTCCATTTCAGCACTCGATGGAGATACAGGTCGTCCACCGGAAGATGTGCTGATTACTTCTGATGGTAATAGCGTGGCCTCCGTTTTTCTTGTCAAAGGTGTTCGCTCATTTCCTTCAGATTCGGAAGATGAATGCGGAACGGTAGCCATTGCAGCGAAGTCTTCGGGAAGATGTTCGACGTTGTTCTCTCTTGAGAGTACAAAAGAAAGTGATGGAAGTGGGTGGAGTGCTGCGTGTAAATTCCAGAATAGAAACTACCAAGAACCAATTAGAAGTGTTGTTTTGAAGTCACATGACTTCACATGCAAGTCTCAGGTCCTGTACGCGATAGGATGGTGCGCGCACCCGGTCTCGCACTAAAATAAAGCGGCGAAAAAACATCTCATAATATGCTCTTGGAGCACGTTTTGGTAGAAAGAGTTAGTTCTGAAAAGAACTTTTTTTTTTTTTTTTTTGGGAAAGAAGTGTTATCATGCTTTCGATTTCTTAAAGTTGGTACTACATTTTTCAGTATGTAATACTATGAAAATGAAGTGAAGAAATGTATCTTTTCTTGGGGCATTTGTGACTTTCAATTTTGAGTTTAATATGAACGAGGCTCTGCTCTCCATACAAAAGAATTTCTCCACACTCGTTGCATTTCATATGCACCTTTGCAAGATATGGTCTCAAGTCCATCTCAGCACTCAATGGAGATACAGGTCGTCCACCAGAAGATGTGCTGGCCACCTCTGATGGTAATAGCGTGGCCAGGGCTCTTGTCGATGCTTTTGCATAATGCTCAGGATGCCTTTGTTTAACATGCCGCTGCATGGTGTGTATAGAAAAGGAATATTTTTTATTTGGATTTCCCCTTGAGAGCTCCGAATTGCATATCGTGCAGGTTACTTTTGGCGCATTCACTTTCTTTTGATCTTCAGGATAAGTGAAAAATTGCCAAATTAAATATTCCTTTTTTCTTCTTAACGGTGGTCGCTCATTTCCTTCAGATTCGGAAGATGAATGCGGAAGGGCAGCCATTTCAGCAAAGTTTTCTGGAAGATGCTCGGCGTTGTTGTCTCTTCAGAGTAGAAAAGATTGTGAGGAAAGTGGGTGGAGTGCTTCGTGTAAATTCCAGAACAGAAACTACTAAGAACCAATTGCAAGTGTAGTTTTCAAGTCACATGACTCTACATGCGCTTCTTAGGACGTGTAGGCGGTGACCCTATCTAGTTACGAACGTGATTTCATACTTAGGAACTAGCATTCAAAAAACCTAAGAAATTCACTGAAAAAACCATAGGTTTTACACAGGTTATAGTTAGGAAGTAGCATTTAAAAAACCTATGAAATTCACTGAAAAAACCATAGGTTTGATACCAGTTATAGTTAGCTGGAAATTTTACTGGCATAAAACCAATGAAATTCCACGTTATAGTTAGTTGGACTCACTATAACTTGCGCGTGTAATGCACTGCTGATGACATTACATATTACATCACTCATGACATGGTCAGTGACATCACTTATGACACCATCCAGTGAATGTGTATCTTTCTAAAAAATAAATATGTTTTATATATGTATATGTAAAGGTGGAGGGAAGAATAAATGTTTAAATTATTGTCTTAATGAATGTTTTTTTTTAAAAGAAATGATTGGATAACTGGCTTATTAAGTGTATCTTACTGAATACATATATTAGCGAGTAATGTTTAAATATTTCAATATATGTATCAGTGTTTCACTTTGTGAATAAGTGGCTGCATGGGTTGATGAGTACCTACATGTGTGTGTATATGGGTTATTAGATGTTTTTTTTAGTATCAGTATGAGTGTCTCTATGGTTTGGTGGGGGTGTTACTTATGATATAGATCCATCAATGACTGACTCACTGTTTCTATGTTTTTTGAAGACAACATATGTGCAGGACTGTATGGGTGGATGAGTGTGTATATGGTTGTGTTAGTAAGTAAATGACTGTCTTATTATTGTGTTTATCAGTAACTACATATGTTTTAATCTAGTATATGTGATTATTGATGTATATAAGTGAGTATATGTGAGAGTGAGAGATTGAAAGAGTTTCTGTTTAAATAAGTATGTGTTTCTATAAGTGATTGTTTAAGAGAGTAAGTATGTATAAGTTTCCTTAGAAGTAACGTGGTAGTGTGTGTATAGTTGTATATGCAAATAAATGGATGTTCAATAGTTTATTTGCATGTGTGAGTATGTGTGTGAGTAACTTTTCGATGACTGTTGGTGTGTAACAGAATGTATAGGTGTATCACTACATATGATGAGTGAGTATATGTGTGAGTGACTATATAGAACTGTTAGAATGTGTATATAGATGGTGGAATTACTGAATTGGTTGCTGTAACTGGTATGGGTATCTCCATTTTTTGGAAAATGTTAATTTCTATTTTCCAATATGTGTTTTAAGGGTTACATTACACTTAAAGGAGGTCTGTCATCAGTGATGTCATAAGTGATGTCACTGACCATGTCATGAGTGATGTAATATGTAATGTCATCAGCAGTGCATTACACGCGCAAGTTATAGTGAGTCCAACTAACTATAACGTGGAATTTCATTGGTTTTATGTCAGTAAAATTTCCAGCTAACTATAACTGGTATCAAACCTATCAGTGAATTTCGTGGGTTTTTTAAATGCTACTTCCTAACTATAACCTGTGTAAAACCTATGGTTTTTTCAGTGAATATATATATATATATATATTGAAATGATGTTACT
>NW_028250142.1:0-36276 GCF_964263255.1 Lissotriton vulgaris
TCAAGCAAGCCGGGCTGAAGACGGCTGGAATGCCAGAAACCGGTCCTCGGAAGCTTGTTTCCGGTCCAGGGAAGACATGGCTTGGCAGTTCGGGCTGGACTGTTCCCATGAGGCACAGGGTCAGACTGATTTGCATATAGCCATGTCTGAACTGGGGTGGCAGAGTGGTCTAAAGAACGGTGATGGATTAAACCCAGATCTTTTGACTGGGTGTGAGTGTTTGATTGATTCAGATGCTCCGCCCATCACCACCCCCTTTTGTACCGCCTTTGGCCGCCATGAGTGTGACAGGGTATGCTCAGACGTGAGTCCCTTGCTCACTTTGCCACTGGATTCAAGCAAGCCGGGCTGAAGACGGCTGGAATGCCAGAAACCGGTCCTCAGAAGCTTGTTTCCGGTCCAGGGAAGACATGGCTTGGCAGTTCGGGCTGGACTGTTCCCATGAGGCACAGGGTCAGACTGATTTGCATACAGCAATGTCTGAACTGAGGTGGCAGAGTGGGCTAAAGAACGGTGATGGATTAAACCCAGATCTTTTGACTGGGTGTGAGTGTTTGATTGATTCAGATGCTCCGTCCATCACCACCCCCTTTTGTACCGCTTTTGGCCGCCATGAGTGTGGCAGGGTATGCTCAGATGTGAGTCCCTTGCTCACTTTGCCACTGGATTCAAGCAAGCCGGGCTGAAGACCGCTGGAATGCCAGAAACCGGTCCTCGGAAGCTTGTTTCCGGTCCAGGGAAGACATGGCTTGGCAGTTCGGGCTGGACTTTTCCCATGAGGCACAGGGTCAAACTGATTTGCATACAGCCATGTCTGAACTGGGGTGGGAGAGTGGGCTAAAGAACGGTGATGGATTAAACCCAGATCTTTTGACTGGGTGTGAGTGTTTGATTGATTCAGATGCTCCGTCCATCACCACCCCCTTTTGTACCGCTTTTGGCCGCCATGAGTGTGGCAGGGTTTGCTCAGACGTGAGTCCCTTGCTCACTTTGCCACTGGATTAAAGCAAGCCGGGCTGAAGACGGCTGGAATGCCAGAAACCGGTCCTCAGAAGCTTGTTTCCGGTCCAGGGAAGACATGGCTTGGCAGTTCGGGCTGGACTGTTTCCATGAGGCACAGGGTCAGACTGATTTGCATATAGCCATGTCTGAACTGGATTGGCAGAGTGGGCTAAAAAACTGTGATGGATTAAACCCAGATCTTTTGACTGGGTGTGAGTGTTTGATTGATTTAGATCCTCCATCCATCACCACCCCCTTTTGTACCTATTTTGGCCGCCATGAGTGTGGCAGGGTATGCTCAGATGTGAGTCCCTTGCTCACTTTGCCTCTGAATTCAAGCAAGCCGGGCTGAAGACGGCTGGAATGCCAGAAACCGGTCCTCGGAAGCTTGTTTCCAGTCCAGGGAAGACATGGCTTGGCAGTTCGGGCTGGACTGTTCCCTTGAGGCACAGGGTCAGACTGATTTGCATATAGCCATGTCTAAACTGGGGTGGCAGAGTGGGCTAAAGAACGGTGATGGATTAAACCCAGATCTTTTGACTGGGTGTGAGTGTTTGATTGATTCAGATGCTCTGTCCATCACCACCCAATTTTGTACCGCTTTTGGCCGCCATAAGTGTGGCAGGGTATGCTCAGACGTGAGTCCCTTGCTCACTTTGCCACTGGATTCAAGCAAGCCGAGTTGAAGACGGCTGGAATGCCAGAAACCGGTCCTCGGAAGCTTGTTTCCGGTCCAGGGAAGACATGGCTTGGCAGTTTGGGCTGGACTGTTCCCATGAGGCACAGGGTCAGACTGATTTGCATATAGCCATGTCTGAACTGGGGTGGCAGAGTGGTCTAAAGAACGGTGATGGATTAAACCCAGATCTTTTGACTGGGTGTGAGTGTTTGATTGATTCAGATGCTCCGTCCATCACCACCCCCTTTTTTACGGCTTTTGGCCGCCATGAGTGTGGCAGGGTATGCTCAGACGTGAGTCCCTTGCTCACTTTGCCACTGGATTCAAGCAAGCCGGGCTGAAGATGGCTGGAATGCCAGAAACTGGTCCTCGGAAGCTTGTTTCCGGTCCAGGGAAGACATGGCTTGGCAGTTCGGGCTGGACTGTTCCCATGAGGCACAGGGTCAGACTGATTTGCATATAGCCATGTCTGAACTGGGGTGGCAGAGTGGGCTAAAGAACGTTGATGGATTAAACCCAGATCTTTTGACTGGGTGTGAGTGTTTGATTGATTCAGATCCTCCGTGCATCACCACCCCCTTTTGTACCGATTTTGGCCGCCATGAGTGTGGCAGGGTATGCTCAGATGTGAGCCCCTTGCTCACTTTGCCTCTGAATTCAAGCAAGCCGGGCTGAAGACGGCTGGAATGCCAGAAACCGGTCCTCGGAAGCTTGTTTCCGGTCCAGGGAAGACATGGCTTGGCAGTTCGGGCTGGACTGTTCCCATGAGGCACAGGTTCAGACTGATTTGCATACAGCCATGTCTGAACTGGGGTGGGAGAGTGGGCTAAAGAACGGTGATGGATTAAACCCAGATCTTTTGACTGGGTGTGAGTGTTTGATTGATTCAGATGCTCCGTCCATCACCACCCCCTTTTGTACCGCTTTTGGCCGCCATGAGTGTGGCAGGGTATGCTCAGACATGAGTCCCTTGCTCACTTTGCCACTGGATTCAAGCAAGCCGGGCTGAAGATGGCTGGAATGCCTGAAACTGGTCCTCGGAAGCTGGTTTCCGGTCCAGGGAAGACATGGCTTGGCAGTTCGGGCTGGACTGTTCCCATGAGGCACAGGGTCAGACTGATTTGCATATAGCCATGTCTGAACTGGGGTGGCAGAGTGGGCTAAAGAACGGTGATGGATTAAACCCAGATCTTTTGACTGGGTGTGAGTGTTTGATTGATTCAGATGCTCCGTCCACCACCACCCCCTTTTGTACCGCTTTTGGCCGCCATGAGTGTGGCAGGGTTTGCTCAGACGTGAGTCCCTTGCTCACTTTGCCACTGGATTAAAGCAAGCCGGGCTGAAGACGGCTGGAATGCCAGAAACCGGTCCTCAGAAGCTTGTTTCCGGTCCAGGGAAGACATGGCTTGGCAGTTCGGGCTGGACTGTTTCCATGAGGCACAGGGTCAGACTGATTTGCATATAGCCATGTCTGAACTGGATTGGCAGAGTGGGCTAAAAAACTGTGATGGATTAAACCCAGATCTTTTGACTGGGTGTGAGTGTTTGATTGATTCAGATGCTCTGTCCATCACCACCCAATTTTGTACCGCTTTTGGCCGCCATAAGTGTGGCAGGGTATGCTCAGACGTGAGTCCCTTGCTCACTTTGCCACTGGATTCAAGCAAGCAGGGCTGAAGACGGCTGGAATGCCAGAAACCGGTCCTCGGAAGCTTGTTTCCGGTCCAGGGAAGACATGGCTTGGCAGTTCGGGCTGGACTGTTCCCATGAGGCACAGGATCAGACTGATTTGCATATAGCCATGTCTGAACTGGGGTGGCAGAGTGGTCTAAAGAATGGGGATGGATTAAACCCAGATCTTTTGACTGGGTTTGAGTGTTTGATTGATTCAGATGCTCCGTCCATCACCACCCCCTTTTGTACCGCTTTTGGCCGCCATGAGTGTGGCAGGGTATGCTCAGACGTGAGTCGCTTGCTCACTTTGCCACTGGATTCAAGCAAGCCGGGCTGAAGACGGCTGGAATGCCAGAAACCGGTCCTCGGAAGCTTGTTTCCGGTCCAGGGAAGACATGGCTTGGCAGTTCGGGCTGGACTGTTCCCATGAGGTACAGGGTCGGACTGATTTGCATATAGCCCTTTCTGAACTGGGGTGGCAGAGTGGGCTAAAGCACGGTGATGGATTAAACCCAGATCTTTTGACTGGGTGTGAGTGTTTGATTGATTCAGATGCTCCTTCCATCACCACCCCATTTTGTACCGCTTTTGGCTGCCATGAGTGTGGCAGGGTATGCTCAGACGTGAGTCCCTTGCTCACTTTGCCACTGGATTCAAGCAAGCCGGGCTGAAGACGGCTGGAATGCCAGACACCGGTCCTCGGAAGCTTTGTCTGGTCCAGGGAAGATATGGCTTGGCAGTTCGGGCTGGACTGTTCCCATGAGGCACAGGGTCAGACTGATTTGCATATATCCATTTCTGAACTGGGGTGGCAGAGTGGGCTAAAGAACGTTGATGGATTAAACCCAGATCTTTTGACTGGGTGTGAGTGTTTGATTGATTCAGATGCTCCGTCCATCACCACCCCCTTTTGTACCGCTTTTGGCCGCCATGAGTGTGGCAGGGTATGCTCAGACGGGAGTCCCTTGCTCACTTTGCCACTGGATTGAAGCAAGCCGGGCTGAAGACGGCTGGAATGCCAGAAACCGGTCCTCGGAAGCTTGTTTCCGGTCCAGGGAAGACATGGCTTGCAATTCGGGCTGGACTGTTCCCATGAGGCACAGGGTCAGACTGATTTGCACATAGCCATGTCTGAACTGGGGTGGCAGAGTGGGCTAAAGAACGGTGATGGATTAAACCCAGATCTTGTGACTGGGTGTGAGTGTTTGATTGATTCAGATGCTCCATCCATCACCACCCCCTTTTGTACCGCTTTTGGCCGCCATGAGTGTGGCAGGGTATGCTCAGACGTAAGACCCTTGCTCACTTTGCCACTGGATTCAAGCAAGCCGCGCTGAAGACGGCTGGAATGCCAGAAACCGGTCCTCGGAAGCTTGTTTCCGGTCCAGGGAAGACATGGCTTGGCAGTTCGGGCTGGACTGTTCCCATGAGGCACAGGGTCAGACTGATTAGCATATAGCCATGTCTGAACTGGGGTGGCAGAATGGGCTAAAGAACGGTGATGGATTAAACCCAGATCTTTTGACTGGGTGTGAGTGTTTGATTGATTCAGATGCTCCGTCCATCACCACCCCCTTTTGTACCGCTTTTGTCCGCCATGGGTGTGGCAGGGTATGCTCAGACGGGAGTCCCTTGCTCACTTTGCCACTGGATTGAAGCAAGACGGGCTGAAGACGACTGGAATGCCAGAAACCGGTCCTCGGAAGCTTGTTTCCGGTCCAGGGAAGACATGGCTTGCAATTCGGGCTGGACTGTTCCCATGAGGCACAGGGTCAGACTGATTTGCATATAGCCATGTCTGAACTGGGGTGGCAGAGTGGGCTAAAGAACGGTGATGGATTAAACCCAGATCTTGTGACTGGGTGTGAGTGTTTGATTGATTCAGATGCTCCATCCATCACCACCCTCTTTTGTACCGCTTTTGGCCGCCATGAGTGTGGCAGGGTGTGGTAAATTTAAATTACCTATACTTAATTTATGCGGTAAAGTTCAATAAGAATAACTCAGTCAAAAATAAGAGGCAGAATCCGTGGTATTTGAGGTTTTAAAAGGGGTTTTATTCCTTAAAAAGGAATTGGTTCGAACCAGGCAATCGGATTCCGTCACCACGAAGGTTCAGGAAGGGATAGACAATACTTTATTGACAGATTATCATATATATAGTCAATGCATTACAGTAAAGGCAGATGCAGAAGGCGTAACAGCTGAGAGGAGAGATAAGAATACACATACGTAATGAAAAAGGCGTTACAATAGGCGTGCATAAGGGCGTGTACTAGAAACGTCATCATGAGGATGTCACAGGTGGGTGGATCCATAAGAGAATCCTGCAGTGTCAGCAGAAATACATGGCAGAGATGCGCGCGCAGCAGCATGACGTGTGATTGACGTGTAACTGGAGGGTGAAGGGGACTTGACATTTAGCCCTACATGAGGAGACAGAAGTCTGGGATGTCAGAACAACCTAATCCCAAATCGTATCTAATATCTTGTGTTTAAGGAACTGTATTATCTGGAAGGAAAGGTCTCTCGGGCAGAGGCTATTCTATACTGACTGTTAGTGCGTGTATAAGCGTCTACGTGTCTGCATGAGATGCGAGGGGGCATGGGCCTACCATGGTAACAGGAGCTATGAATTACTTGCATGGAGACAGTGAGGCCGGGCCCTTTGCTCTGCAGCTGGAAGGATGTTTACCTAAACTACTAGACAGGAATGTATTTTTCGAGGAGCGGAGCAGATAACTTGAAGGCAAAATACAGTCTTGGCAGGCAACAGGCCGAGCCAGGCACCGTTAGCCGCGCAGGGAGTAAGACAAAGGTCATGGATACAGATGCAGGTCCAGGCTGGAGCATTCAGAGGCAGAAGGCAGGAAAAGGCTCGATGGCAGAATTCAGGGCCTAACTCGTCAGAGCTAGAAATACATGAAAGTGCACCATATAAAGACGGTGGCAAGGCATACTTAGGAACGGAATATTCGACCCATTCATGGTGGATCTGAAAGAGGACATGTTAACGTTGGACGCAAATGTATTTGCGTCTTCATAGCTGGAAGTGGAGGGAACATACATGTACTTGTAGCACGTACATGGAGCCGTTGGGGTCTAAGATAGGGGACACAATTGATCATAAAAATTCATATTTCTAATTCCCTCCTTGTCCCCTACGGACCCTTCATGATATATCGATCCTCATGAATCTATCGATCTGTTCACGTAACATCATTTGCTCTTCTTTCTTCTTACGGGATTTTGAATGAGAACTTGAATGTGGAATACATGATGTGGCACACAGGCCGCAAATCGCTGGCCCACATTGTAGACATAGGCAGCAACTGAATACTATGAGAAGGGCAATACCTAGGAAGGATAGGACCTTCCATCCCCAGGCTGACAACACGCTCCAGAACCAACCGGACCAAGTCCAGGTGCCTGGATTCTGGTGTATCTGACTTGCAATCTTATGAAGACGGGTTATGGCTTTATATACTGATGGCGCGTTTTCTGGAATGAAAACACAGCAGCTCGATCCGATGACTCTACAAGCTCCGCCCCTATCGGCCAGGATGACGTCAAGGACGAGACGATTTTGAAGAACAACAATCCGCATAGCAGACTGCTCCTCTGTTAAGTTGCCTAGGGCAGAAGTAGTTTCATTCACTACAGCTTCGAGGGTTCTGGTTAACTTGCGTATCAGTTTACTATTAAAGACAGCACCTAAGTAGGGAAAGAAACCTTTATTGAAGTCTGTGTATTGTTCCCATGCCGTTTCAGTGTAGTCGACAATCAGAGATCTCTCTGGGGTCTATTGTGTACTAGATGGGTATTCCTATGGTAATCAGGAGGGGCTAGGAAAACAGGTGGCAGAAGGAATGCAATGTAACAGGTACCATCCCAATCTAGAGGTAAACGTATATATGCGGTATGACCACAAATGAAGTAGGAATGACGGGAAGCTCTAAATGTAGACTTGCCTTGATCACTGAATTCGATCACAGTAGTACATTTACTATGACCCAAGTGTACTGAACCATTCTTTCTGACACATAATTCACCTTTGACTGGTAATACTGACATAGCAGGCAAGACTGGTGCCGCTTCGGATTCAACATTCAGAATCATGAGGTTAAGTGTAAAGTTACCTAATCCATATACTTCATTTTCTAGATCAGTTCCTGCCCTTTTGGGAAGTCCCTCCTTGTTGGGGAAACATACTTTATGCAGAACTGTGTTCAGGTTTCCCCATACCCAGTTGCCCTGGTACACTACGGTATTTGAATCTAAAGAATTAATCAAACTAAACCATGCGCCACAGGAACCATTATGTGTGAACGGGTACGGAAAGAGGGGCAGAACTCCCTTGTATTTCTGGTAGAGAGGGAGTCGGCCACATATCCAACAATTTGTAGCGTTGTTGGTCTGATGGGAGTGATGTAACATACTAATGAATGTATTGTTGCGCAGCGCAAGTCTGTAGGACAACTCATGCGGAGGTAATTCGCTAAAAGAGTGTTCAGCAGTAACATTGAAAGCAGAATGTGCACGCTTGAAAATAGGGTAGTAGATATGCAACAGTATACTTGCAGCAATAATCAGTAGACTTAGAAAAAACATAATCAATAATGTCACTATACAGTGACTACGAAGTGATTTACAATATGCACGTTTCTTGAGCTGTTTCTGTCTATCTCTCTCTCTATTTCGGTCTAGGGGATACATGTCAGAAACTAATTTAACCGATTCACCTAGGGGAGGACTTAAACAATTAAACTGTCTGACTTGCTAGACCTTAGTTTCAACTTATATTCCTGGGAAGCTGTTTTCTCAACCAGGGGGAGTTTTGAGTCAGTCTGTGGAGGAGGGCAGGGCTGAGAATTCAAATCAGAAGGCAGTCCGTGAAATTTCTTGATG
Source organism: Lissotriton vulgaris (assembly GCF_964263255.1). Taxonomy (NCBI): domain Eukaryota; kingdom Metazoa; phylum Chordata; class Amphibia; order Caudata; family Salamandridae; genus Lissotriton; species Lissotriton vulgaris. The sequence goes on from NW_028250142.1 coordinate 8,264, forward strand.
TGGCTCGAGTGCAGCCACCCCTTGCGGCCCTCAATCTTCACTGCTGTCCTCGTTGTCAGAAGCACTAACTTCGGTGTTTGCCAGCGGGGCTCCAGCGGGCTCCTCCTGTCGAAATTTCTTACAAACACATAATCCCCAGGAACCACTTCATGGGGCTTCACCTCGGTGTTGTTGGGAAAGGCTGCAGCTACCTGTGAACGACAAGATTGTAGTGCAGACATCAAGGAGGCAAGGTAATCTGTCAGCATATTACAATCAACATCAGTGATTTTACGAGGTATAGGCGTCCCCCACATATTTGGTGGCCTACCGAAGACCACCTCGTACGGGGATAGTCCTGTTCGAGAATGTGCTATCATTCTCATGTAGAAGAGCGCAACGGGTAAAGCTACTATCCAGTCAACGCCTTTCTCTCTCTGCAAATTTTAGAAAGTCGGATTTTCAGAGTCTGATTATGGCGCTCCACGAGACCTGCTGCCTCGGGATGCCGGACACAGTGGAATTTCCACTGATAGCCTAACAGGAGTGTAATGTGTTTCACAAGCTCGGATGAGAACGGTTGACCGTTATCTGAGTACACGATACGGGGCAAACCATACCGTGGGAAGAATTCACGAACCAGCTGCTTGGCAGTGGTCGGAGCAGTGTAATCTGGGACTGGATATGCTTCTGTCCATCGGGAAAGTGCACATACGACTACGAGGACATATTTGAATCCTCGACAACGTTCCATCTGAATATAATCCATCTGGAGGACTTCAAAAGGGTGATCAGGAGGTTGAAATCCACCTTGCTCTACAGGAATGCTTTTACCTGGGTTGAACTGACAACAAATCATGCAAGTACGCACTTTCTGTTTGGCTGCTGCTCGTAAGTGTTTATTGAACCATATGTTTTGAATACTGTCTAGCATAGCTTTCTCTCCTAGATGCGCTGGACTATGTACTGTGTTAATGATAACTTGAACCATAGAGTCGGGGAGAAACCATGTAGATTTTCCCTTCGTCATCCATCCCTGATCTGTTTGGATCCCTCCTAGTTCAGTCCATTTCTTGATTTCATCTGGTGTAGCATGTGTCTGTATGTCAATCACATCATGGGCGGGATCCCTAACTGTCATGCAGTGTGTCGGTGTCTGGACTATTGTCTTTGTCAAGTCAGTTGCGTGAGTCTGAGCTGTATGCTTGGCTGTTCGGTCTGCCAGGTCGTTACCCTGGGAAACAATATCGGTGACTTTTGTATGTGCCTTGCACTTCATGATGGATATAGCAGTAGGCAGGTGTATTGCATCTAACAGAGCTTGAATGAGGGGACCGTGTTGAATGTTGGCACCGTGAGAAGTCAAGTAACCTCTCTCTCGCCATAATACACCGAAGTCGTGCACAACTCCGAATGCATAACGGGAATCTGTGTATATGTTAACTCTCTTGTTCTTGGCTTGAATACAGGCTTGTGTCAGAGCGATGAGCTCTGCTGCTTGAGCTGACAGGGTGTCAATACAATTTGTTTCTATGACTTCAGTGTCTGTCGTGACTGCGTAGGCGGCCACTAACTCTCCTGTACTTGTTCTCATACATGAACCATCCACATAAAGTGTCAGGTCTGGATCTGGTAATGGAGTGTCTGTCAAGTCTTGTCTAGGCTTCGTCGTAATAGTAATGACTTCAATACAATCATGTGCCAATGGGTCTGTTCCACTTAATGGCAAAAGTGTGGCAGGATTTAATGTACTACAGCGTCTGATCTCTATGTGTGGCTGAAACAATGTCAATCCATAACCTGTCAATCGTGCTATAGTCAAGTGCTGGGTCTGTGTTCGGTTTAAAAGAACTTCCACGGAGTGTGGAACTTGTACTGTCAATTGATGTCCTAACACTATAGAATCACTTTGTCTGATTGCTAGAGCTGTCGCTGCTACTGATTTCAAGCACGCAGGCAGAGCCTAGGCTACTGGATCTAATGTGCTAGAAAAGTAAGCACACGGTTTGTGTGAACCTGCTTGTTCCTGAGTGAGTACTGACAAGGCAGTACCTTCGCGTTCTGTGACAAAAAGTGTAAAAGGCTTACTGTAACGGTGTTGCTAAAACAGGTGCTTGACATAAGGCTTTCTTTAAGTCTTCAAAAGCTTGTGTATGTTCCTGAGTCCAAGGAAGGACAGTCGATGTCGCTGCCTCCTGGGTTGTCAACTGAATGAGTGGCTTTGCTAGAAATGCGTATTGGGGAATCCATTGTCTGCAGTAAGAAGTAAGGCCTATGAAGGCCCGTACCTCCTTTTGTGTCTTGGGTCGTGACATATTTACAATTAACTGGATGCGATCAGGTGTGAGCTGTCTCCCCCCTTTGGACAGCAAGTGCCCTAGGTAAACAACTTGCTGAACACAGAATTGCAGCTTCGAAGGGGACACCTTGTGCCCCTTGTCGGCCAGAAAATGTAAAACCGTCAGTGATGCTTTTTCACATTCAGGTTCGCTTCGGGCGGTGATCAGCAGATCATCGACATACTGAAGCAGGGCAGTGTTATCAGGCATGTGAATACTGTCAAGTTGTCTTTTCAGTGCTTGGCTATAGATGCTGGGGCTTTCTGTGAATCCTTGAGGTGCGCGTGCAAATTTGAAGCTTCGTCCATTTAAACAGAATCCGAAAAGGTATTGGCTTTCCGGATCGATTGGGACACTAAAGAAGGCGTTCTTGAGGTCAATTACAGTAAAGAACGTTGCTTCTGAATCAATAGCTGTCAATAATGAAGAGATATCTGGAACCACGGGATACTGTGGTACAATGCATTTATTCAATTCGCGCAGATCAATAACTAATCGATAAACTGGGGGTGCATTTAGATCAGTACGTTTAAGAATTGGAATGATAGGAGAATTACATACATTGGAGTCGGTTTCCACAACCACTCCTTGTGCAATGAGCTCGTCAATGATTTGCAGTAAAGCCACTACAGCATCTGGGGGTAACTTGTATTGTCGGATTCGTGGTAAGACTACTCCTGGCTTGAGTGTGACTCGATACGGTGTAATGTGCATACAACCTACATCAGTGGGGCCTTGTGCCCATAAATGTGCAGGGACATTCTGTAACCGGTGATCCATATCTCTCAATACATAGTGACCTTTGAAGTCGCGCAAAAATAGTCGTACTCCTTCCGGAGAACAACATATTACAGCTCCTAGAGCTTTCAGTGTCTTTATACCTAACAAGTTTTCTGGGCATGATTTTGTTAGCAATAAATCTGTAGTACGTGTCAATGGACCAACTGCAAGAGGAAGGGGTTGTGATACTTCGTTAATAATAGGCTTTCCTGAGAATCCAAGGGAAACATTCTGTGAGCCTGAGAGGGGTGCCCCTGGAACCTCATCGTGACTTATAGTTGTTCTGCTTGCCCCTGTATCAATTAAAAACTTTCTGTCTTTCCCTAATACTTGACTATGTACATAAGGACCCTCTTGATCTACAGGAACCTCAATAAGAGGCAAGCCAACCTCCCTCTCTAGGCTGTTTCATGTGTAACTTTGATAATCGGGGTAGTCATTTTGTGCATACTGGTACATCTGTTGTGTCGTGTTTTGTGTTGCGGCAATAGGCTGTGGCACTGGTACTGCTACGGTCTGTTGTGAAGCTTGCATAGGCTGTACATTCTGGGGTACTTGTTGTTGGATCTGATCCTGTCTAGGTGGACGCGGTCTCTCCTTGGTTTTACCCGTAGAGATATTGTGTTTCAGAACTGCACAATCGTTTATATAATGACCTGGCTGTTTACAATAGTTGCATGTCCCTTTAACAGGAGCCGTCGAATTACTGGACTGTGTCGTACCCTTTTTATGACTGTCAGCTGGAACTGACTGAGCAACTAGCATTTTCATTTTCGTGTCTTTCATACGTCTTTGTTCGTGTTCTTGTTCTTCTCTGATTCTATTCTGGTGGTACTGTAACATTTGTAACATTTGTGAAGGGGTATTAGCTTGCCAAGTGCTCTCAACTTTCAGTACTCTGTTCTTAACCTGGGGCAGGGAATTCTCGACTAATTTTGTTACAAAAAGATGTGGATATGAATCGCTACTTGCTTTTAGGCCGCTAATAATACCAAAACATTTTTCAAATCGGGAATAAAAATCACTAGTGTCTTCATCGGGTTTCTGTTTACAGGCTGAGATTGCACCCCAGTCTTCCTTTTTAGTTGATAGTAATCGTGGCAATACTTGTACTAACAATCCTGGTAATGCTTTAGTTTTGTCCCCAAGCCCTAGTCCTGGAGTTCGAGTATTTTCTTCGTTTTCTAATGCAGCCCAATCAATCTTTTGCTCTCCCACCTCCCATTCTTTTTCTTTGAGTTTCTCGTAAATACCGGCAGGTAATAGTACTTTCAATATTTTCATAATGTCAGGATAGGTATAATCACCCATGAGTAACATGTCTTTTATTTCATGGTGAAAACCTGCTGGATCTTTGTCATGGCTGGGCACTAACTTTTTCATTTCCAATAGTTCTATTTTAGTTATGGGCGTGTACACAAACACGCGTCTAAAAGTATCATCATCATTCTTGACTGGATGTACTTCTCGTAAGGGATTCTGTCTGTCTATGTAATACATTTTTCTTTCCATGGATGGAGCTGGATCAAGCTGTGGACACAGGAAGGCACTATATCTGTGCCGTTGTTCTAGAATTATTTTAATTAAATCAGTACCTAGACCTCTCCATTTCCTCATGAGTAGTTCTATCAATATATCAGGTAGGGGACCTGGATCAGAATGTTGGCTTTTATATAATATAAGGAGATGTTGTATCATGTACATACCAGCTAAACGCTGTTTGTCTGGTGAAAGATTCAAAAACGTGTGTGTTAGCGCATCATCACTATATTTATCAGAACTGTCAGCCCATTGTACTGCTGACCTGGCTAATTCTTGTTCATCCATAGAATCGAGTACATGGTACCCCATTCGTTCTCGAAGTATTTTATCAGTAGCCTGAAATAAGTGTTCAGGCGTCTTTGGATTTGACATGGCAGCTTGAAAAAGTCTCTTACTTTCTGGACGTACCGGACGCATTGAATTATTAAAGGGTCTTCCCTTACCTACATAAGCTATCATTTCTCTAGCTGGTAATTGTAATTGTCCTGTTGTCGTTTCTGGTTGTTCCTCCTCCTCCGAGGATTCAGTCTTATCTGCATCTATTTCTCTTTCAGGCTGTTCTCTTTCATGTATCTGTTCTACTGCTTTTCGGATCCTTCGGTACATATTTTCTATACTACTCTGTTTATCATGTTTTCCGTCTGCTCTATTCTGACCCCATTTGTTAAGTGCTTTCATTTCTTCCTGGTCTGCACCAGGCCTATCTCTGTTTCTTATCAAGCAGTTTATAAAGAAACGTAACAATAGTTTTTGAGTGTCAACTTTCTGGTATGCCATGGCCTCGCCAATGCTTTCAGGACCTTGCCCTGTTTGGACAAAGTGATATATTTTGTCTAGATGATCAATCATTCCTGGTAGTATCATTAAATAGTTTGCAACTCGTCGTAGACGTACTGATGATAGCATCATTCTGTCGTCTTTACCGGGTACTGGATCATATCTACAGTCTGTAAGAGGCTCATTAAGTATGTCGTAATTTGCTGTTTGAGGTGTACGTTGGTGTGCTAAATCCCTATAAGTCAATCGATGTGCTGGTGGTGGGGTCTGAAAACCTCCTGTCGCACCTCCTGAGGTGCCAGGTCCAAAAGGATTTGTTGGGTGTAAGGTAGGGAGAATAGGTGCAGGAAGGAGTGGAGGAACGGGCGGAAGGTGTGGAACGGGAGGAGGAGTATGTTGCTGCAGAGGTGGGGGCGGATTATCTCGGGGTCGAGCGCCGTCAACAGGTGGGGTGCGTGGCGGCGGAACATTAACATACTCGGGGGCTGCATCGTCTAAATAGGAAGAAAGGAAAATGTCCTTTGCGGTCTTGTGGTGTAATTTAGTCGGAAGCAATGGAGGTGGCAGATCTTTTGGTACTTCCGGGGTGGCCTTAGGTAAACCCTCGGCCAGAAGAGGATACATACCATTCATAAGAGTGTTTCGTTGTCTGTCTACTTGTTCTGTTTTTACTCGAATACCTTCCTCGACTAATACGTTTTCTCGGGCTTTGTCTGAATCCTCCCTACTTTTCTCTTCTTTTCTGAGTGCTTTCTCTGTGCGTCTATGCGATTCCTTACGCCATAATTCAATGGCATCTTTCTGTGACTGTCTGGCTTTCTTTTTCCATAATGCTTCTTCTACTCTCATGATGCAATCAGCATCCCATGTCCCAGCAGCGGGCCATCTCTGATTCTCTGCTAAATCCTTGGTGTAATCCACCCACAAATCGAGATATAATACGGCATCTAGGCCATGTTTGTGGTACATAAAGTACCCTGGAGTGTCCCTAGGTGGAATAGGAACAGCTTCCTCAAGTATCCCTTTTCTAGTTTTTATCTGTCTTAATTTGGAGAACAGTGGCATGTTTCAGCCGTGCTGCTTGATACTTGATACTGACTTGGACTTGAACACAACTAACACAATAAACACAGTAATGCAAATCAAACAATCACTCATACCACGACATTTAAAACCACATTAGAACATTTCAAAACGAACAACAATAATTAGAATAAAACTAGCTAACTGCATAATACCGGATATACTGCTAAACAGTACAGATACACCGCTAAAACAGTGCAGACCGGGTCTGTGTACCCAAACCCGTCTTGACCGGCACAACTTAATGCGCACGTCTAGATGCGTCCCCAGCAACGGTACTCACCGGGAAGCACGGAAACGGAAGGCCTCTGAAACTCTGGACTGGACTGGACCGGACTGGACTCGACTCGACTAGTGACGCAGGTACTTCGGAACTTCGGAACCTGGTGGGCCTCTGTATACCTCGGATCTTGCTCTCTCAGCTAGGCTCTGGTCGGGATCCTCCGCACTCCTCACCGCCTCGTCTGGGTGTTGATCGCAGCCTCAGTCACCTCCGTTGGCCTGAGGGAGGTACAGTAAATCCTGCGGGTACGCGTAGTGGTCCGTCCGGCTGTGGCAGGGGACCGGGCCTGCAACGCACCTCCGGCACGTGGGGTGGGGGAGGGGTCCCTGTTCGGGCGCCAATTATGTGGTAAATTTAAATTACCTATACTTAATTTATGCGGTAAAGTTCAATAAGAATAACTCAGTCAAAAAAAATAAGAGGCAGTCTACCAGGCGTCGCACCTACTTGTCCTCAATGAATGGTGGTATGGTGATAGGAGTGACCCGGCCTATGCCCTGGAGAGACTTCTCATGGGAGATCGCACACTCCACACTATTCTCTATTCGGCTCGTATACGCCGTGGGTTGCCGTCGGTCACTAAAGTGTGGCGGCAGTATCTGCGCCGCATGGGTTGGTGGGGCAAATTAACAGCTGAAACGCCGCTGTGGCATAATGGCATGCTTCCGGAACTGGCGGCCCTGGCCGGGTTTGAGGGTTGGGAGGCTATTGGAATTGCACAACTGGGCCAGGTCGTGTCGGGTACCACCCTCAAGTCCTTTGAGGAACTCCGCGCGGAGTTCCAGATGCCTCAGTCCCAGTTCTTCCGCTACCTCCAGCTGCGGCATGCCCTTGCCCCGAGCATTGCCGGTCTCGACTCCCTGCCGGAGTTCAGCCCACTCGAGGCGAAAGTGTTTATGGGGGACTTGGGAGACAAGAAGGTCTCTAGGATCTATCAGTCACTTGTTATCCACTGCTCCTCCACTCTCCGCTCCCTTCGGGAGGCGTGGGAGGTGGACGTGGGCGCCCTTGATGAGGACGATTGGAGGGAGGCGCTGGAGTCCCCGCGCGGCACCGCTGTTGCGGTTCGGCTCCGCCTGATACAATTCAAATATTTGCACCATGCCTATTATACACGTGAACGTCTGTGGAAGGCTGGCTTGATTGCGTCACCGGAGTGCCTGCGCTGTGGGGAAGTGCCTGGCTCCCTGATACATACGGTGTGGTCGTGTGGTCGCCTGGCTGGATTCTGGAGGGGCGTGTGGAGTTGCCTGGCTGAGGTCCTGGGTTGGGATCTTCCTCGTACCCACCGGCTGGGCCTGCTGCATATCATGGAAGGGGTTGGGGGCAACATGTATAAGCGCCATCTGTTGCTCCTGGGTCTGGTGGTGGCCAAGCGTGACCTGGCTCGGGCATGGAAGTCTGTGAGGGCCCCCCCCCTGTCTGCATGGAAGGCTGGGTTGGACTATTTCATGGGCCTCGAAAAACCGGTCTTTGAGGCGCGGGGCTGCCCACGCAAGCATTTCAAGATCTGGAAGCGGTGGGCCGACTACCGTGGCTTGTCCTTGGAACCCCCGGCGGAGCAGGAGGAGGACATTTGATCGCAGTGACACTTCCGGCCTCGAGTGGCACAGCCCTGGCTGCGCTATACCTGCTTCTTCTTTGTACATCTTCTTTGTATTGCTTTCTGTACACGTGTGGTGGGGGGGTGTTGGGTACGGGGGGGGTGTAGTTGGGGTTTAGGGTAGGCTGCTAGGGCATCTTTAAAGCTGAGCTTCATTGGCACTTGTTTCATTCATTACTGTATATGTCATCATTACATTGATACTGTTGTGGTGATCTTGGTGTGTGAAGATACCACATTCTTGATACTCTTATGCTCAATAAAATTGGTTGTGAAAAAAAAAAAATAAGAGGCAGAATCCGTGGTATTTGAGGTTTTAAAAGGGGTTTTATTCCTTAAAAAGGAATTGGTTCGAACCAGGCAATCGGATTCCGTCACCACGAAGGTTCAGGAAGGGATAGACAATACTTTATTGACAGATTATCATATATATAGTCAATGCATTACAGTAAAGGCAGATGCAGAAGGCGTAACAGCTGAGAGGAGAGATAAGAATACACATACGTAATGAAAAAGGCGTTACAATAGGCGTGCATAAGGGCGTGTACTAGAAACGTCATCATGAGGATGTCATCGGTGGGTGGATCCATAAGAGAATCCTGCAGTGTCAGCAGAAATACATGGCAGAGATGCGCGCGCAGCAGCATGACGTGTGATTGACGTGTAACTGGAGGGTGAAGGGGACTTGACATTTAGCCCTACATGAGGAGACAGAAGTCTGGGATGTCAGAACAACCTAATCCCAAATCGTATCTAATATCTTGTGTTTAAGGAACTGTATTATCTGGAAGGAAAGGTCTCTCGGGCAGAGGCTATTCTATACTGACTGTTAGTGCGTGTATAAGCGTCTACGTGTCTGCATGAGATGCGAGGGGGCATGGGCCTACCATGGTAACAGGAGCTATGAATTACTTGCATGGAGACAGTGAGGCCGGGCCCTTTGCTCTGCAGCTGGAAGGATGTTTACCTAAACTACTAGACAGGAATGTATTTTTCGAGGAGCGGAGCAGATAACTTGAAGGCAAAATACAGTCTTGGCAGGCAACAGGCCGAGCCAGGCACCGTTAGCCGCGCAGGGAGTAAGACAAAGGTCATGGATACAGATGCAGGTCCAGGCTGGAGCATTCAGAGGCAGAAGGCAGGAAAAGGCTCGATGGCAAAATTCAGGGCCTAACTCGCCAGAGCTAGAAATACATGAAAGTGCACCATATAAAGATGGTGGCAAGGCATACTTAGGAACGGAATATTCGACCCATTCATGGTGGATCTGACAGAGGACATGTTAACGTTGGACGCAAATGTATTTGCGTCTTCATAGCTGGAAGTGGAGGGAACATACATGTACTTGTAGCACGTACATGGAGCCGTTGGGGTCTAAGATAGGGGACACAATTGATCATAAAAATTCATATTTCCTCAAGGGTATGCTCAGACGTAAGACCCTTGCTCACTTTGCCACTGGATTCAAGCAAGCCGCGCTGAAGACGGCTGGAAAGCCAGAAACCGGTCCTCGGAAGCTTGTTTCCGGTCCAGGGAAGACATGGCTTGGCAGTTCGGGCTGGACTGTTCCCATGAGGCACAGGGTCAGACTGATTTGCATATAGCCATGTCTGAACTGGGGTGGCAGAGTGGTCTAAAGAACGGTGATGGATTAAACCCAGATCTTTTGACTGGGTGTGAGTGTTTGATTGATTCAGATGCTCCGCCCATCACCACCCCCTTTTGTACCGCCTTTGGCCGCCATGAGTGTGACAGGGTATGCTCAGACGTGAGTCCCTTGCTCACTTTGCCACTGGATTCAAGCAAGCCGGGCTGAAGACGGCTGGAATGCCAGAAACCGGTCCTCAGAAGCTTGTTTCCGGTCCAGGGAAGACATGGCTTGGCAGTTCGGGCTGGACTGTTCCCATGAGGCACAGGGTCAGACTGATTTGCATACAGCAATGTCCGAACTGAGGTGGCAGAGTGGGCTAAAGAACGGTGATGGATTAAACCCAGATCTTTTGACTGGGTGTGAGTGTTTGATTGATTCAGATGCTCCGTCCATCACCACCCCCTTTTGTACCGCTTTTGGCCGCCATGAGTGTGGCAGGGTATGCTCAGATGTGAGTCCCTTGCTCACTTTGCCACTGGATTCAAGCAAGCCGGGCTGAAGACCGCTGGAATGCCAGAAACCGGTCCTCGGAAGCTTGTTTCCGGTCCAGGGAAGACATGGCTTGGCAGTTCGGGCTGGACTTTTCCCATGAGGCACAGGGTCAAACTGATTTGCATACAGCCATGTCTGAACTGGGGTGGGAGAGTGGGCTAAAGAACGGTGATGGATTAAACCCAGATCTTTTGACTGGGTGTGAGTGTTTGATTGATTCAGATGCTCCGTCCATCACCACCCCCTTTTGTACCGCTTTTGGCCGCCATGAGTGTGGCAGGGTTTGCTTAGACGTGAGTCCCTTGCTCACTTTGCCACTGGATTAAAGCAAGCCGGGCTGAAGACGGCTGGAATGCCAGAAACCGGTCCTCAGAAGCTTGTTTCCGGTCCAGGGAAGACATGGCTTGGCAGTTCGGGCTGGACTGTTTCCATGAGGCACAGGGTCAGACTGATTTGCATATAGCCATGTCTGAACTGGATTGGCAGAGTGGGCTAAAAAACTGTGATGGATTAAACCCAGATCTTTTGACTGGGTGTGAGTGTTTGATTGATTTAGATCCTCCATCCATCACCACCCCCTTTTGTACCTATTTTGGCCGCCATGAGTGTGGCAGGGTATGCTCAGATGTGAGTCCCTTGCTCACTTTGCCTCTGAATTCAAGCAAGCCGGGCTGAAGACGGCTGGAATGCCAGAAACCGGTCCTCGGAAGCTTGTTTCCAGTCCAGGGAAGACATGGCTTGGCAGTTCGGGCTGGACTGTTCCCTTGAGGCACAGGGTCAGACTGATTTGCATATAGCCATGTCTAAACTGGGGTGGCAGAGTGGGCTAAAGAACGGTGATGGATTAAACCCAGATCTTTTGACTGGGTGTGAGTGTTTGATTGATTCAGATGCTCTGTCCATCACCACCCAATTTTGTACCGCTTTTGGCCGCCATAAGTGTGGCAGGGTATGCTCAGACGTGAGTCCCTTGCTCACTTTGCCACTGGATTCAAGCAAGCCGAGTTGAAGACGGCTGGAATGCCAGAAACCGGTCCTCGGAAGCTTGTTTCCGGTCCAGGGAAGACATGGCTTGGCAGTTCGGGCTGGACTGTTCCCATGAGGCACAGGGTCAGACTGATTTGCATATAGCCATGTCTGAACTGGGGTGGCAGAGTGGTCTAAAGAACGGTGATGGATTAAACCCAGATCTTTTGACTGGGTGTGAGTGTTTGATTGATTCAGATGCTCCGTCCATCACCACCCCCTTTTTTACGGCTTTTGGCCGCCATGAGTGTGGCAGGGTATGCTCAGACGTGAGTCCCTTGCTCACTTTGCCACTGGATTCAAGCAAGCCGGGCTGAAGATGGCTGGAATGCCAGAAACTGGTCCTCGGAAGCTTGTTTCCGGTCCAGGGAAGACATGGCTTGGCAGTTCGGGCTGGACTGTTCCCATGAGGCACAGGGTCAGACTGATTTGCATATAGCCATGTCTGAACTGGGGTGGCAGAGTGGGCTAAAGAACGTTGATGGATTAAACCCAGATCTTTTGACTGGGTGTGAGTGTTTGATTGATTCAGATCCTCCGTGCATCACCACCCCCTTTTGTACCGATTTTGGCCGCCATGAGTGTGGCAGGGTATGCTCAGATGTGAGTCCCTTGCTCACTTTGCCTCTGAATTCAAGCAAGCCGGGCTGAAGACGGCTGGAATGCCAGAAACCGGTCCTCGGAAGCTTGTTTCCGGTCCAGGGAAGACATGGCTTGGCAGTTCGGGCTGGACTGTTCCCATGAGGCACAGGTTCAGACTGATTTGCATACAGCCATGTCTGAACTGGGGTGGGAGAGTGGGCTAAAGAACGGTGATGGATTAAACCCAGATCTTTTGACTGGGTGTGAGTGTTTGATTGATTCAGATGCTCCGTCCATCACCACCCCCTTTTGTACCGCTTTTGGCCGCCATGAGTGTGGCAGGGTATGCTCAGACATGAGTCCCTTGCTCACTTTGCCACTGGATTCAAGCAAGCCGGGCTGAAGATGGCTGGAATGCCTGAAACTGGTCCTCGGAAGCTGGTTTCCGGTCCAGGGAAGACATGGCTTGGCAGTTCGGGCTGGACTGTTCCCATGAGGCACAGGGTCAGACTGATTTGCATATAGCCATGTCTGAACTGGGGTGGCAGAGTGGGCTAAAGAACGGTGATGGATTAAACCCAGATCTTTTGACTGGGTGTGAGTGTTTGATTGATTCAGATGCTCCGTCCACCACCACCCCCTTTTGTACCGCTTTTGGCCGCCATGAGTGTGGCAGGGTTTGCTCAGACGTGAGTCCCTTGCTCACTTTGCCACTGGATTAAAGCAAGCCGGGCTGAAGACGGCTGGAATGCCAGAAACCGGTCCTCAGAAGCTTGTTTCCGGTCCAGGGAAGACATGGCTTGGCAGTTCGGGCTGGACTGTTTCCATGAGGCACAGGGTCAGACTGATTTGCATATAGCCATGTCTGAACTGGATTGGCAGAGTGGGCTAAAAAACTGTGATGGATTAAACCCAGATCTTTTGACTGGGTGTGAGTGTTTGATTGATTCAGATGCTCTGTCCATCACCACCCAATTTTGTACCGCTTTTGGCCGCCATAAGTGTGGCAGGGTATGCTCAGACGTGAGTCCCTTGCTCACTTTGCCACTGGATTCAAGCAAGCAGGGCTGAAGACGGCTGGAATGCCAGAAACCGGTCCTCGGAAGCTTGTTTCCGGTCCAGGGAAGACATGGCTTGGCAGTTCGGGCTGGACTGTTCCCATGAGGCACAGGATCAGACTGATTTGCATATAGCCATGTCTGAACTGGGGTGGCAGAGTGGTCTAAAGAATGGGGATGGATTAAACCCAGATCTTTTGACTGGGTTTGAGTGTTTGATTGATTCAGATGCTCCGTCCATCACCACCCCCTTTTGTACCGCTTTTGGCCGCCATGAGTGTGGCAGGGTATGCTCAGACGTGAGTCGCTTGCTCACTTTGCCACTGGATTCAAGCAAGCCGGGCTGAAGACGGCTGGAATGCCAGAAACCGGTCCTCGGAAGCTTGTTTCCGGTCCAGGGAAGACATGGCTTGGCAGTTCGGGCTGGACTGTTCCCATGAGGTACAGGGTCGGACTGATTTGCATATAGCCCTTTCTGAACTGGGGTGGCAGAGTGGGCTAAAGAACGGTGATGGATTAAACCCAGATCTTTTGACTGGGTGTGAGTGTTTGATTGATTCAGATGCTCCTTCCATCACCACCCCATTTTGTACCGCTTTTGGCTGCCATGAGTGTGGCAGGGTATGCTCAGACGTGAGTCCCTTGCTCACTTTGCCACTGGATTCAAGCAAGCCGGGCTGAAGACGGCTGGAATGCCAGACACCGGTCCTCGGAAGCTTTGTCTGGTCCAGGGAAGATATGGCTTGGCAGTTCGGGCTGGACTGTTCCCATGAGGCACAGGGTCAGACTGATTTGCATATATCCATTTCTGAACTGGGGTGGCAGAGTGGGCTAAAGAACGTTGATGGATTAAACCCAGATCTTTTGACTGGGTGTGAGTGTTTGATTGATTCAGATGCTCCGTCCATCACCACCCCCTTTTGTACCGCTTTTGGCCGCCATGAGTGTGGCAGGGTATGCTCAGACGGGAGTCCCTTGCTCACTTTGCCACTGGATTGAAGCAAGCCGGGCTGAAGACGGCTGGAATGCCAGAAACCGGTCCTCGGAAGCTTGTTTCCGGTCCAGGGAAGACATGGCTTGCAATTCGGGCTGGACTGTTCCCATGAGGCACAGGGTCAGACTGATTTGCACATAGCCATGTCTGAACTGGGGTGGCAGAGTGGGCTAAAGAACGGTGATGGATTAAACCCAGATCTTGTGACTGGGTGTGAGTGTTTGATTGATTCAGATGCTCCATCCATCACCACCCCCTTTTGTACCGCTTTTGGCCGCCATGAGTGTGGCAGGGTATGCTCAGACGTAAGACCCTTGCTCACTTTGCCACTGGATTCAAGCAAGCCGCGCTGAAGACGGCTGGAATGCCAGAAACCGGTCCTCGGAAGCTTGTTTCCGGTCCAGGGAAGACATGGCTTGGCAGTTCGGGCTGGACTGTTCCCATGAGGCACAGGGTCAGACTGATTTGCATATAGCCATGTCTGAACTGGGGTGGCAGAATGGGCTAAAGAACGGTGATGGATTAAACCCAGATCTTTTGACTGGGTGTGAGTGTTTGATTGATTCAGATGCTCCGTCCATCACCACCCCCTTTTGTACCGCTTTTGTCCGCCATGGGTGTGGCAGGGTATGCTCAGACGGGAGTCCCTTGCTCACTTTGCCACTGGATTGAAGCAAGACGGGCTGAAGACGGCTGGAATGCCAGAAACCGGTCCTCGGAAGCTTGTTTCCGGTCCAGGGAAGACATGGCTTGCAATTCGGGCTGGACTGTTCCCATGAGGCACAGGGTCAGACTGATTTGCATATAGCCATGTCTGAACTGGGGTGGCAGAGTGGGCTAAAGAACGTTGATGGATTAAACCCAGATCTTGTGACTGGGTGTGAGTGTTTGATTGATTCAGATGCTCCATCCATCACCACCCTCTTTTGTACCGCTTTTGGCCGCCATGAGTGTGGCAGGGTGTGGTAAATTTAAATTACCTATACTTAATTTATGCGGTAAAGTTCAATAAGAATAACTCAGTCAAAAATAAGAGGCAGAATCCGTGATATTTGAGGTTTTAAAAGGGGTTTTATTCCTTAAAAAGGAATTGGTTCGAACCAGGCAATCGGATTCCGTCACCACGAAGGTTCAGGAAGGGATAGACAATACTTTATTGACAGATTATCATATATATAGTCAATGCATTACAGTAAAGGCAGATGCAGAAGGCGTAACAGCTGAGAGGAGAGATAAGAATACACATACGTAATGAAAAAGGCGTTACAATAGGCGTGCATAAGGGCGTGTACTAGAAACGTCATCATGAGGATGTCACAGGTGGGTGGATCCATAAGAGAATCCTGCAGTGTCAGCAGAAATACATGGCAGAGATGCGCGCGCAGCAGCATGACGTGTGATTGACGTGTAACTGGAGGGTGAAGGGGACTTGACATTTAGCCCTACATGAGGAGACAGAAGTCTGGGATGTCAGAACAACCTAATCCCAAATCGTATCTAATATCTTGTGTTTAAGGAACTGTATTATCTGGAAGGAAAGGTCTCTCGGGCAGAGGCTATTCTATACTGACTGTTAGTGCGTGTATAAGCGTCTACGTGTCTGCATGAGATGCGAGGGGGCATGGGCCTACCATGGTAACAGGAGCTATGAATTACTTGCATGGAGACAGTGAGGCCGGGCCCTTTGCTCTGCAGCTGGAAGGATGTTTACCTAAACTACTAGACAGGAATGTATTTTTCGAGGAGCGGAGCAGATAACTTGAAGGCAAAATACAGTCTTGGCAGGCAACAGGCCGAGCCAGGCACCGTTAGCCGCGCAGGGAGTAAGACAAAGGTCATGGATACAGATGCAGGTCCAGGCTGGAGCATTCAGAGGCAGAAGGCAGGAAAAGGCTCGATGGCAGAATTCAGGGCCTAACTCGTCAGAGCTAGAAATACATGAAAGTGCACCATATAAAGACGGTGGCAAGGCATACTTAGGAACGGAATATTCGACCCATTCATGGTGGATCTGAAAGAGGACATGTTAACGTTGGACGCAAATGTATTTGCGTCTTCATAGCTGGAAGTGGAGGGAACATACATGTACTTGTAGCACGTACATGGAGCCGTTGGGGTCTAAGATAGGGGACACAATTGATCATAAAAATTCATATTTCTAATTCCCTCCTTGTCCCCTACGGACCCTTCATGATATATCGATCCTCATGAATCTATCGATCTGTTCACGTAACATCATTTGCTCTTCTTTCTTCTTACGGGATTTTGAATGAGAACTTGAATGTGGAATACATGATGTGGCACACAGGCCGCAAATCGCTGGCCCACATTGTAGACATAGGCAGCAACTGAATACTATGAGAAGGGCAATACCTAGGAAGGATAGGACCTTCCATCCCCAGGCTGACAACACGCTCCAGAACCAACCGGACCAAGTCCAGGTGCCTGGATTCTGGTGTATCTGACTTGCAATCTTATGAAGACGGGTTATGGCTTTATATACTGATGGCGCGTTTTCTGGAATGAAAACACAGCAGCTCGATCCGATGACTCTACAAGCTCCGCCCCTATCGGCCAGGATGACGTCAAGGACGAGACGATTTTGAAGAACAACAATCCGCATAGCAGACTGCTCCTCTGTTAAGTTGCCTAGGGCAGAAGTAGTTTCATTCACTACAGCTTCGAGGGTTCTGGTTAACTTGCGTATCAGTTTACTATTAAAGACAGCACCTAAGTAGGGAAAGAAACCTTTATTGAAGTCTGTGTATTGTTCCCATGCCGTTTCAGTGTAGTCGACAATCGGGAGATCTCTCTGGGGTCTATTGTGTACTAGATGGGTATTCCTATGGTAATCAGGAGGGGCTAGGAAAACAGGTGGCAGAAGGAATGCAATGTAACAGGTACCATCCCAATCTAGAGGTAAACGTATATATGCGGTATGACCACAAATGAAGTAGGAATGACGGGAAGCTCTAAATGTAGACTTGCCTTGATCACTGAATTCGATCACAGTAGTACATTTACTATGACCCAAGTGTACTGAACCATTCTTTCTGACACATAATTCACCTTTGACTGGTAATACTGACATAGCAGGCAAGACTGGTGCCGCTTCGGATTCAACATTCAGAATCATGAGGTTAAGTGTAAAGTTACCTAATCCATATACTTCATTTTCTAGATCAGTTCCTGTCCTTTTGGGAAGTCCCTCCTTGTTAGGGAAACATACTTTATGCAGAACTGTGTTCAGGTTTCCCCATACCCAGTTGCCCTGGTACACTACGGTATTTGAATCTAAAGAATTAATCAAACTAAACCATGCGCCACAGGAACCATTATGTGTGAACGGGTACGGAAAGAGGGGCAGAACTCCCTTGTATTTCTGGTAGGGAGGGAGTCGGCCACATATCCAACAATTTGTAGCGTTGTTGGTCTGATGGGAGTGATGTAACATACTAATGAATGTATTGTTGCGCAGCGCAAGTCTGTAGGACAACTCATGCGGAGGTAATTCGCTAAAAGAGTGTTCAGCAGTAACATTGAAAGCAGAATGTGCACGCTTGAAAATAGGGTAGTAGATATGCAACAGTATACTTGCAGCAATAATCAGTAGACTTAGAAAAAACATAATCAATAATGTCACTATACAGTGACTACGAAGTGATTTACAATATGCACGTTTCTTGAGCTGTTTCTGTCTATCTCTCTCTCTATTTCGGTCTAGGGGATACATGTCAGAAACTAATTTAACCGATTCACCTAGGGGAGGACTTAAACAATTAAACTGTCTGACTTGCTAGACCTTAGTTTCAACTTATATTCCTGGGAAGCTGTTTTCTCAACCAGGGGGAGTTTTGAGTCAGTCTGTGGAGGAGGGCAGGGCTGAGAATTCAAATCAGAAGGCAGTCCGTGAAATTTCTTGATGTGGCTCGAGTGCAGCCACCCCTTGCGGCCCTCAATCTTCACTGCTGTCCTCGTTGTCAGAAGCACTAACTTCGGTGTTTGCCAGCGGGGCTCCAGCGGGCTCCTCCTGTCGAAATTTCTTACAAACACATAATCCCCAGGAACCACTTCATGGGGCTTCACCTCGGTGTTGTTGGGAAAGGCTGCAGCTACCTGTGAACGACAAGATTGTAGTGCAGACATCAAGGAGGCAAGGTAATCTGTCAGCATATTACAATCAACATCAGTGATTTTACGAGGTATAGGCGTCCCCCACATATTTGGTGGCCTACCGAAGACCACCTCGTACGGGGATAGCCCTGTTCGAGAATGTGCTATCATTCTCATGTAGAAGAGCGCAACGGGTAAAGCTACTATCCAGTCAACGCCTTTCTCTCTCTGCAAATTTTAGAAAGTCGGATTTTCAGAGTCTGATTATGGCGCTCCACGAGACCTGCTGCCTCGGGATGCCGGACACAGTGGAATTTCCACTGATAGCCTAACAGGAGTGTAATGTGTTTCACAAGCTCGGATGAGAACGGTTGACCGTTATCTGAGTACACGATACGGGGCAAACCATACCGTGGGAAGAATTCACGAACCAGCTGCTTGGCAGTGGTCGGAGCAGTGTAATCTGGGACTGGATATGCTTCTGTCCATCGGGAAAGTGCACATACGACTACGAGGACATATTTGAATCCTCGACAACGTTCCATCTGAATATAATCCATCTGGAGGACTTCAAAAGGGTGATCAGGAGGTTGAAATCCACCTTGCTCTACAGGAATGCTTTTACCTGGGTTGAACTGACAACAAATCATGCAAGTACGCACTTTCTGTTTGGCTGCTGCTCGTAAGTGTTTATTGAACCATATGTTTTGAATACTGTCTAGCATAGCTTTCTCTCCTAGATGCGCTGGACTATGTACTGTGTTAATGATAACTTGAACCATAGAGTCGGGGAGAAACCATGTAGATTTTCCCTTCGTCATCCATCCCTGATCTGTTTGGATCCCTCCTAGTTCAGTCCATTTCTTGATTTCATCTGGTGTAGCATGTGTCTGTATGTCAATCACATCATGGGCGGGATCCCTAACTGTCATGCAGTGTGTCGGTGTCTGGACTATTGTCTTTGTCAAGTCAGTTGCGTGAGTCTGAGCTGTATGCTTGGCTGTTCGGTCTGCCAGGTCGTTACCCTGGGAAACAATATCGGTGACTTTTGTATGTGCCTTGCACTTCATGATGGATATAGCAGTAGGCAGGTGTATTGCATCTAACAGAGCTTGAATGAGGGGACCGTGTTGAATGTTGGCACCGTGAGAAGTCAAGTAACCTCTCTCTCGCCATAATACACCGAAGTCGTGCACAACTCCGAATGCATAACGGGAATCTGTGTATATGTTAACTCTCTTGTTCTTGGCTTGAATACAGGCTTGTGTCAGAGCGATGAGCTCTGCTGCTTGAGCTGACAGGGTGTCAATACAATTTGTTTCTATGACTTCAGTGTCTGTCGTGACTGCGTAGGCGGCCACTAACTCTCCTGTACTTGTTCTCATACATGAACCATCCACATAAAGTGTCAGGTCTGGATCTGGTAATGGAGTGTCTGTCAAGTCTTGTCTAGGCTTCGTCGTAATAGTAATGACTTCAATACAATCATGTGCCAATGGGTCTGTTCCACTTAATGGCAAAAGTGTGGCAGGATTTAATGTACTACAGCGTCTGATCTCTATGTGTGGCTGAAACAATGTCAATCCATAACCTGTCAATCGTGCTATAGTCAAGTGCTGGGTCTGTGTTCGGTTTAAAAGAACTTCCACGGAGTGTGGAACTTGTACTGTCAATTGATGTCCTAACACTATAGAATCACTTTGTCTGATTGCTAGAGCTGTCGCTGCTACTGATTTCAAGCACGCAGGCAGAGCCTAGGCTACTGGATCTAATGTGCTAGAAAAGTAAGCACACGGTTTGTGTGAACCTGCTTGTTCCTGAGTGAGTACTGACAAGGCAGTACCTTCGCGTTCTGTGACAAAAAGTGTAAAAGGCTTACTGTAACGGTGTTGCTAAAACAGGTGCTTGACATAAGGCTTTCTTTAAGTCTTCAAAAGCTTGTGTATGTTCCTGAGTCCAAGGAAGGACAGTCGATGTCGCTGCCTCCTGGGTTGTCAACTGAATGAGTGGCTTTGCTAGAAATGCGTATTGGGGAATCCATTGTCTGCAGTAAGAAGTAAGGCCTATGAAGGCCCGTACCTCCTTTTGTGTCTTGGGTCGTGACATATTTACAATTAACTGGATGCGATCAGGTGTGAGCTGTCTCCCCCCTTTGGACAGCAAGTGCCCTAGGTAAACAACTTGCTGAACACAGAATTGCAGCTTCGAAGGGGACACCTTGTGCCCCTTGTCGGCCAGAAAATGTAAAACCGTCAGTGATGCTTTTTCACATTCAGGTTCGCTTCGGGCGGTGATCAGCAGATCATCGACATACTGAAGCAGGGCAGTGTTATCAGGCATGTGAATACTGTCAAGTTGTCTTTTCAGTGCTTGGCTATAGATGCTGGGGCTTTCTGTGAATCCTTGAGGTGCGCGTGCAAATTTGAAGCTTCGTCCATTTAAACAGAATCCGAAAAGGTATTGGCTTTCCGGATCGATTGGGACACTAAAGAAGGCGTTCTTGAGGTCAATTACAGTAAAGAACGTTGCTTCTGAATCAATAGCTGTCAATAATGAAGAGATATCTGGAACCACGGGATACTGTGGTACAATGCATTTATTCAATTCGCGCAGATCAATAACTAATCGATAAACTGGGGGTGCATTTAGATCAGTACGTTTAAGAATTGGAATGATAGGAGAATTACATACATTGGAGTCGGTTTCCACAACCACTCCTTGTGCAATGAGCTCGTCAATGATTTGCAGTAAAGCCACTACAGCATCTGGGGGTAACTTGTATTGTCGGATTCGTGGTAAGACTACTCCTGGCTTGAGTGTGACTCGATACGGTGTAATGTGCATACAACCTACATCAGTGGGGCCTTGTGCCCATAAATGTGCAGGGACATTCTGTAACCGGTGATCCATATCTCTCAATACATAGTGACCTTTGAAGTCGCGCAAAAATAGTCGTACTCCTTCCGGAGAACAACATATTACAGCTCCTAGAGCTTTCAGTGTCTTTATACCTAACAAGTTTTCTGGGCATGATTTTGTTAGCAATAAATCTGTAGTACGTGTCAATGGACCAACTGCAAGAGGAAGGGGTTGTGATACTTCGTTAATAATAGGCTTTCCTGAGAATCCAAGGGAAACATTCTGTGAGCCTGAGAGGGGTGCCCCTGGAACCTCATCGTGACTTATAGTTGTTCTGCTTGCCCCTGTATCAATTAAAAACTTTCTGTCTTTCCCTAATACTTGACTATGTACATAAGGACCCTCTTGATCTACAGGAACCTCAATAAGAGGCAAGCCAACCTCCCTCTCTAGGCTGTTTCATGTGTAACTTTGATAATCGGGGTAGTCATTTTGTGCATACTGGTACATCTGTTGTGTCGTGTTTTGTGTTGCGGCAATAGGCTGTGGCACTGGTACTGCTACGGTCTGTTGTGAAGCTTGCATAGGCTGTACATTCTGGGGTACTTGTTGTTGGATCTGATCCTGTCTAGGTGGACGCGGTCTCTCCTTGGTTTTACCCGTAGAGATATTGTGTTTCAGAACTGCACAATCGTTTATATAATGACCTGGCTGTTTACAATAGTTGCATGTCCCTTTAACAGGAGCCGTCGAATTACTGGACTGTGTCGTACCCTTTTTATGACTGTCAGCTGGAACTGACTGAGCAACTAGCATTTTCATTTTCGTGTCTTTCATACGTCTTTGTTCGTGTTCTTGTTCTTCTCTGATTCTATTCTGGTGGTACTGTAACATTTGTAACATTTGTGAAGGGGTATTAGCTTGCCAAGTGCTCTCAACTTTCAGTACTCTGTTCTTAACCTGGGGCAGGGAATTCTCGACTAATTTTGTTACAAAAAGATGTGGATATGAATCGCTACTTGCTTTTAGGCCGCTAATAATACCAAAACATTTTTCAAATCGGGAATAAAAATCACTAGTGTCTTCATCGGGTTTCTGTTTACAGGCTGAGATTGCACCCCAGTCTTCCTTTTTAGTTGATAGTAATCGTGGCAATACTTGTACTAACAATCCTGGTAATGCTTTAGTTTTGTCCCCAAGCCCTAGTCCTGGAGTTCGAGTATTTTCTTCGTTTTCTAATGCAGCCCAATCAATCTTTTGCTCTCCCACCTCCCATTCTTTTTCTTTGAGTTTCTCGTAAATACCGGCAGGTAATAGTACTTTCAATATTTTCATAATGTCAGGATAGGTATAATCACCCATGAGTAACATGTCTTTTATTTCATGGTGAAAACCTGCTGGATCTTTGTCATGGCTGGGCACTAACTTTTTCATTTCCAATAGTTCTATTTTAGTTATGGGCGTGTACACAAACACGCGTCTAAAAGTATCATCATCATTCTTGACTGGATGTACTTCTCGTAAGGGATTCTGTCTGTCTATGTAATACATTTTTCTTTCCATGGATGGAGCTGGATCAAGCTGTGGACACAGGAAGGCACTATATCTGTGCCGTTGTTCTAGAATTATTTTAATTAAATCAGTACCTAGACCTCTCCATTTCCTCATGAGTAGTTCTATCAATATATCAGGTAGGGGACCTGGATCAGAATGTTGGCTTTTATATAATATAAGGAGATGTTGTATCATGTACATACCAGCTAAACGCTGTTTGTCTGGTGAAAGATTCAAAAACGTGTGTGTTAGCGCATCATCACTATATTTATCAGAACTGTCAGCCCATTGTACTGCTGACCTGGCTAATTCTTGTTCATCCATAGAATCGAGTACATGGTACCCCATTCGTTCTCGAAGTATTTTATCAGTAGCCTGAAATAAGTGTTCAGGCGTCTTTGGATTTGACATGGCAGCTTGAAAAAGTCTCTTACTTTCTGGACGTACCGGACGCATTGAATTATTAAAGGGTCTTCCC
Organism: Lissotriton vulgaris; assembly: GCF_964263255.1. Lineage (NCBI taxonomy): Eukaryota > Metazoa > Chordata > Amphibia > Caudata > Salamandridae > Lissotriton > Lissotriton vulgaris. The sequence goes on from NW_028250142.1 coordinate 31,457, forward strand.
TTACCTACATAAGCTATCATTTCTCTAGCTGGTAATTGTAATTGTCCTGTTGTCGTTTCTGGTTGTTCCTCCTCCTCCGAGGATTCAGTCTTATCTGCATCTATTTCTCTTTCAGGCTGTTCTCTTTCATGTATCTGTTCTACTGCTTTTCGGATCCTTCGGTACATATTTTCTATACTACTCTGTTTATCATGTTTTCCGTCTGCTCTATTCTGACCCCATTTGTTAAGTGCTTTCATTTCTTCCTGGTCTGCACCAGGCCTATCTCTGTTTCTTATCAAGCAGTTTATAAAGAAACGTAACAATAGTTTTTGAGTGTCAACTTTCTGGTATGCCATGGCCTCGCCAATGCTTTCAGGACCTTGCCCTGTTTGGACAAAGTGATATATTTTGTCTAGATGATCAATCATTCCTGGTAGTATCATTAAATAGTTTGCAACTCGTCGTAGACGTACTGATGATAGCATCATTCTGTCGTCTTTACCGGGTACTGGATCAGATCTACAGTCTGTAAGAGGCTCATTAAGTATGTCGTAATTTGCTGTTTGAGGTGTACGTTGGTGTGCTAAATCCCTATAAGTCAATCGATGTGCTGGTGGTGGGGTCTGAAAACCTCCTGTCGCACCTCCTGAGGTGCCAGGTCCAAAAGGATTTGTTGGGTGTAAGGTAGGGAGAATAGGTGCAGGAAGGAGTGGAGGAACGGGCGGAAGGTGTGGAACGGGAGGAGGAGTATGTTGCTGCAGAGGTGGGGGCGGATTATCTCGGGGTCGAGCGCCGTCAACAGGTGGGGTGCGTGGCGGCGGAACATTAACATACTCGGGGGCTGCATCGTCTAAATAGGAAGAAAGGAAAATGTCCTTTGCGGTCTTGTGGTGTAATTTAGTCGGAAGCAATGGAGGTGGCAGATCTTTTGGTACTTCCGGGGTGGCCTTAGGTAAACCCTCGGCCAGAAGAGGATACATACCATTCATAAGAGTGTTTCGTTGTCTGTCTACTTGTTCTGTTTTTACTCGAATACCTTCCTCGACTAATACGTTTTCTCGGGCTTTGTCTGAATCCTCCCTACTTTTCTCTTCTTTTCTGAGTGCTTTCTCTGTGCGTCTATGCGATTCCTTACACCATAATTCAATGGCATCTTTCTGTGACTGTCTGGCTTTCTTTTTCCATAATGCTTCTTCTACTCTCATGATGCAATCAGCATCCCATGTCCCAGCAGCGGGCCATCTCTGATTCTCTGCTAAATCCTTGGTGTAATCCACCCACAAATCGAGATATAATACGGCATCTAGGCCATGTTTGTGGTACATAAAGTACCCTGCAGTGTCCCTAGGTGGAATAGGAACAGCTTCCTCGAGTATCCCTTTTCTAGTTTTTATCTGTCTTAATTTGGAGAACAGTGGCATGTTTCAGCCGTGCTGCTTGATACTTGATACTGACTTGGACTTGAACACAACTAACACAATAAACACAGTAATGCAAATCAAACAATCACTCATACCACGACATTTAAAACCACATTAGAACATTTCAAAACGAACAACAATAATTAGAATAAAACTAGCTAACTGCATAATACCGGATATACTGCTAAACAGTACAGATACACCGCTAAAACAGTGCAGACCGGGTCTGTGTACCCAAACCCGTCTTGACCGGCACAACTTAATGCGCACGTCTAGATGCGTCCCCAGCAACGGTACTCACCGGGAAGCACGGAAACGGAAGGCCTCTGAAACTCTGGACTGGACTGGACCGGACTGGACTCGACTCGACTAGTGACGCAGGTACTTCGGAACTTCGGAACCTGGTGGGCCTCTGTATACCTCGGATCTTGCTCTCAGCTAGGCTCTGGTCGGGATCCTCCGCACTCCTCACCGCCTCGTCTGGGTGTTGATCGCAGCCTCAGTCACCTCCGTTGGCCTGAGGGAGGTACAGTAAATCCTGCGGGTACGCGTAGTGGTCCGTCCGGCTGTGGCAGGGGACCGGGCCTGCAACGCACCTCCGGCGCGTGGGGTGGGGGAGGGGTCCCTGTTCGGGCGCCAATTATGTGGTAAATTTAAATTACCTATACTTAATTTATGCGGTAAAGTTCAATAAGAATAACTCAGTCAAAAAAAATAAGAGGCAGTCTACCAGGCGTCGCACCTACTTGTCCTCAATGAATGGTGGTATGGTGATAGGAGTGACCCGGCCTATGCCCTGGAGAGACTTCTCATGGGAGATCGCACACTCCACACTATTCTCTATTCGGCTTGTATACGCCGTGGGTTGCCGTCGGTCACTAAAGTGGTATTTGCAGTGTGGCGGCAGTCTCTGCGCCGCATGGGTTGGTGGGGCAAATTAACAGCTGAAACGCCGCTGTGGCATAATGGCATGCTTCCGGAACTGGCGGCCCTGGCCGGGTTTGAGGGTTGGGAGGCTATTGGAATTGCACAACTGGGCCAGGTCGTGTCGGGTACCACCCTCAAGTCCTTTGAGGAACTCCGCGCGGAGTTCCAGATGCCTCAGTCCCAGTTCTTCCGCTACCTCCAGCTGCGGCATGCCCTTGCCCCGAGCATTGCCGGTCTCGACTCCCTGCCGGAGTTCAGCCCACTCGAGGCGAAAGTGTTTATGGGGGACTTGGGAGACAAGAAGGTCTCTAGGATCTATCAGTCACTTGTTATCCACTGCTCCTCCACTCTCCGCTCCCTTCGGGAGGCGTGGGAGGTGGACGTGGGCGCCCTTGATGAGGACGATTGGAGGGAGGCGCTGGAGTCCCCGCGCGGCACCGCTGTTGCGGTTCGGCTCCGCCTGATACAATTCAAATATTTGCACCGTGCCTATTATACACGTGAACGTCTGTGGAAGGCTGGCTTGATTGCGTCACCGGAGTGCCTGCGCTGTGGGGAAGTGCCTGGCTCCCTGATACATACGGTGTGGTCGTGTGGTCGCCTGGCTGGATTCTGGAGGGGCGTGTGGAGTTGCCTGGCTGAGGTCCTGGGTTGGGATCTTCCTCGTACCCACCGGCTGGGCCTGCTGCATATCATGGAAGGGGTTGGGGGCAACATGTATAAGCGCCATCTGTTGCTCCTGGGTCTGGTGGTGGCTAAGCGTGACCTGGCTCGGGCATGGAAGTCTGTGAGGGCCCCCCCCCTGTCTGCATGGAAGGCTGGGTTGGACTATTTCATGGGCCTCGAAAAACCGGTCTTTGAGGCGCGGGGCTGCCCACGCAAACATTTCAAGATCTGGAAGCGGTGGGCCGACTACCGTGGCTTGTCCTTGGAACCCCCGGCGGAGCAGGAGGAGGACATTTGATCGCAGTGACACTTCCGGCCTCGAGTGGCACAGCCCTGGCTGCGCTATACCTGCTTCTTCTTTGTACATCTTCTTTGTATTGCTTTCTGTACACGTGTGGTGGGGGGTGTTGGGTACGGGGGGGGTGTAGTTGGGGTTTAGGGTAGGCTGCTAGGGCATCTTTAAAGCTGAGCTTCATTGGCACTTGTTTCATTCATTACTGTATATGTCATCATTACATTGATACTGTTGTGGTGATCTTGGTGTGTGAAGATACCACATTCTTGATACTCTTATGCTCAATAAAATTGGTTGTGAAAAAAAAAAAATAAGAGGCAGAATCCGTGGTATTTGAGGTTTTAAAAGGGGTTTTATTCCTTAAAAAGGAATTGGTTCGAACCAGGCAATCGGATTCCGTCACCACGAAGGTTCAGGAAGGGATAGACAATACTTTGACAGATTATCATATATATAGTCAATGCATTACAGTAAAGGCAGATGCAGAAGGCGTAACAGCTGAGAGGAGAGATAAGAATACACATACGTAATGAAAAAGGCGTTACAATAGGCGTGCATAAGGGCGTGTACTAGAAACGTCATCATGAGGATGTCATCGGTGGGTGGATCCATAAGAGAATCCTGCAGTGTCAGCAGAAATACATGGCAGAGATGCGCGCGCAGCAGCATGACGTGTGATTGACGTGTAACTGGAGGGTGAAGGGGACTTGACATTTAGCCCTACATGAGGAGACAGAAGTCTGGGATGTCAGAACAACCTAATCCCAAATCGTATCTAATATCTTGTGTTTAAGGAACTGTATTATCTGGAAGGAAAGGTCTCTCGGGCAGAGGCTATTCTATACTGACTGTTAGTGCGTGTATAAGCGTCTACGTGTCTGCATGAGATGCGAGGGGGCATGGGCCTACCATGGTAACAGGAGCTATGAATTACTTGCATGGAGACAGTGAGGCCGGGCCCTTTGCTCTGCAGCTGGAAGGATGTTTACCTAAACTACTAGACAGGAATGTATTTTTCGAGGAGCGGAGCAGATAACTTGAAGGCAAAATACAGTCTTGGCAGGCAACAGGCCGAGCCAGGCACCGTTAGCCGCGCAGGGAGTAAGACAAAGGTCATGGATACAGATGCAGGTCCAGGCTGGAGCATTCAGAGGCAGAAGGCAGGAAAAGGCTCGATGGCAAAATTCAGGGCCTAACTCGCCAGAGCTAGAAATACATGAAAGTGCACCATATAAAGATGGTGGCAAGGCATACTTAGGAACGGAATATTCGACCCATTCATGGTGGATCTGACAGAGGACATGTTAACGTTGGACGCAAATGTATTTGCGTCTTCATAGCTGGAAGTGGAGGGAACATACATGTACTTGTAGCACGTACATGGAGCCGTTGGGGTCTAAGATAGGGGACACAATTGATCATAAAAATTAATATTTCCTCAAGGGTATGCTCAGACGTAAGACCCTTGCTCACTTTGCCACTGGATTCAAGCAAGCCGGGCTGAAGACGGCTGGAATGCCAGAAACCGG